>NC_092230.1:38510598-38523098 GCF_036320965.1 Panulirus ornatus
CATTGTAAACAGTCCACGGAGGTTCGATCAGCTGACCGCCCAGCTGCCTGATCAGCTGATCACCCAGCTGCTCGATCAGCTGATCGGTCCGGCATTAGCTCCTGAAATTCAAAGCACTTACTTTTTTCTCTTTTCTTTCGAAATGGATTTATTTTTTTGGGGGGGGCGAGGCCATTTCTTACACTCAGATTTCTAATACTAGTTGTGACTTACAAACATTAATTAAAAATTATTCAAATTTCTTAAATAGCAAGTAAATTCCTTATTCCTCGAAGACTTTGTATTCATTTCATATTTCTATTTCTCCCATTCACTTTTGCTATCCTCTCTTATCCTAAGTCAGGTACCCATTTTATCGACCATCCCCTAGGAGTGGATGAACAGCTGGAATGACTGTGGACCGACTGCCACAGCCAGAATCCGAATCTCTGCGCTTGACCCTGCGCAGCCAGTGAATGCGTCATGGTCAGGAACGCTAACACCAGATATATATATATATATATATATATATATATATATATATATATATATATAACTAGAAAAATGAGAGACAAAAGCGAGACACAATAGGGAGAGGGGAAAAGCAGAAAAGGCTGAGAATGCAAAATGAAATTGACGGATCATTGCTCCCTATGAATAGCTTTTTGGGTGACGGACACTATCTACCTCCTGCACTTACTAGTACACAAGGGCCTTGGCGAGGGGTCGGTAGGTCTTCCTGAGAGAGAGAGAGAGAGAGAGAGAGAGAGAGAGAGAGAGAGAGAGAGAGAGAGAGTAGGGGGTGAAGACAAGAGAGAGAGAATGAAGCCCCCCCTAATGGAATGGTCATAAGAGAGGGTTGACGAGAGAGAGAGAGAGAGAGAGAGAGAGAGAGAGAGAGAGAGAGAGAGAGGGGGGGGGAGGAAAAAAGAAGACAAATGATGCTGGAAGACAAAGGCGAGAGGGTATGAAAGATAGGAGGAGGATGAGGAGGATGACGATGATGGGGGAGAAAACAGACACTAGGAGAGAAGTCACAGTAAGGATAAGGACAAGTGAAGGAGAATCAGTGTTGAGGAAAATGTGAAAGAAGAAAGGATGGGAAGGATGGAAGGAAGGTGACAAAGAGAAGACAATACTTTCCGAGAGAGGGAGATGGACAAAAGATAAAGTAAGGTAAACAAAGAAAACAAGACGAATGAGGAAGTATATAAGGAATGAAGAAATAGAAATGAAGGAAGTGTAGATCCAAGAAAGATAAGGAATTGTCCAGATGATAAAGGCCACACTAAGATGATAAAACATGTACAAATCACGATTATGAAGAGAGAAATATGAATGGAAAGACGAGTATCAGAGAGAACATGAAGGAAGACATGGCTAATGAGGAGAACGAAAGAAATGAGAAAGCAAAGAGGTCGGTAAGACAGAAGACCCTGCAAGACAGAGACGGAGGAGGCTCTCTTCTGTGTCCAGGAAGCGGGTAACTGTTGGAAGGAAAGGACTTGGCCACCAGCCCCAGGGAAGACGAGCCTCGGGTACCGGTTGCCTGGAAAGGTGGATGGGGGAGGGGGGGGGGGGGGTGGAGCATAAACTTTAGACGCTGGAATGAGAAGTAGAAAAAAGAAAGACGAAAAAAACACGATCCTGAGTCACATAAAGAGAAACACAGCAAGAAATTCAGTTGCTCGAAGGAACGAAAAAAGAAACATGAACCTTAGTTGCTGAAAAGAGAGTTGGAGCAAGAACTTCAACCGCTGGAAGGAGGTAAATAAGAGCATGAATAGCAAGTACTGGTAAGAATAAGAGATGAGCCTGAACCTCAGTAGCACCAGGTACTGGAAGCTATAAAGACTGGAAGGTGTAGATAGTAAAGACTTCAACTGGAAGGTGTAGAGAATAAAGACTGGAAGGTGCAGATGCTAAAGACTTCAACTGGAAGGTGTAGATAGTAAAGACTTCAACTGGAAGGTGTAGATAGTAAAGACTTCAACTGGAAGGTGTAGATAGTAAAGACTTCAACTGGAAGGTGTAGATAGTAAAGACTTCAACTGGAAGGTGTAGATAGTAAAGACTTCAACTGGAAGGTGTAGATAGTAAAGACTTCAACTGGAAGGTGTAGATAGTAAAGACTTCAACTGGAAGGTGTAGATAGTAAAGACTTCAACTGGAAGGTGTAGATAGTAAAGACTTCAACTGGAAGGTGTAGATAGTAAAGACTTCAACTGGAAGGTGTAGATAGTAAAGACTTCAACTGGAAGGTGTAGATAGTAAAGACTTCAACTGGAAGGTGTAGATAGTAAAGACTTCAACTGGAAGGTGTAGATAGTAAAGACTTCAACTGGAAGGTGTAGATAGTAAAGACTTCAACTGGAAGGTGTAGATAGTAAAGACTTCAACTGGAAGGTGTAGATAGTAAAGACTTCAACTGGAAGGTGTAGATAGTAAAGACTTCAACTGGAAGGTGTAGATAGTAAAGACTTCAACTGGAAGGTGTAGATAGTAAAGACTTCAACTGGAAGGTGTAGATAGTAAAGACTTCAACTGGAAGGTGTAGATAGTAAAGACTTCAACTGGAAGGTGTAGATAGTAAAGACTTCAACTGGAAGGTGTAGATAGTAAAGACTTCAACTGGAAGGTGTAGATAGTAAAGACTTCAACTGGAAGGTGTAGATAGTAAAGACTTCAACTGGAAGGTGTAGATAGTAAAGACTTCAACTGGAAGGTGTAGATAGTAAAGACTTCAACTGGAAGGTGTAGATAGTAAAGACTTCAACTGGAAGGTGTAGATAGTAAAGACTTCAACTGGAAGGTGTAGATAGTAAAGACTTCAACTGGAAGGTGTAGATAGTAAAGACTTCAACTGGAAGGTGTAGATAGTAAAGACTTCAACTGGAAGGTGTAGATAGTAAAGACTTCAACTGGAAGGTGTAGATAGTAAAGACTTCAACTGGAAGGTGTAGATAGTAAAGACTTCAACTGGAAGGTGTAGATAGTAAAGACTTCAACTGGAAGGTGTAGATAGTAAAGACTTCAACTGGAAGGTGTAGATAGTAAAGACTTCAACTGGAAGGTGTAGATAGTAAAGACTTCAACTGGAAGGTGTAGATAGTAAAGACTTCAACTGGAAGGTGTAGATAGTAAAGACTTCAACTGGAAGGTGTAGATAGTAAAGACTTCAACTGGAAGGTGTAGATAGTAAAGACTTCAACTGGAAGGTGTAGATAGTAAAGACTTCAACTGGAAGGTGTAGATAGTAAAGACTTCAACTGGAAGGTGTAGATAGTAAAGACTTCAACTGGAAGGTGTAGATAGTAAAGACTTCAACTGGAAGGTGTAGATAGTAAAGACTTCAACTGGAAGGTGTAGATAGTAAAGACTTCAACTGGAAGGTGTAGATAGTAAAGACTTCAACTGGAAGGTGTAGATAGTAAAGACTTCAACTGGAAGGTGTAGATAGTAAAGACTTCAACTGGAAGGTGTAGATAGTAAAGACTTCAACTGGAAGGTGTAGATAGTAAAGACTTCAACTGGAAGGTGTAGATAGTAAAGACTTCAACTGGAAGGTGTAGATAGTAAAGACTTCAACTGGAAGGTGTAGATAGTAAAGACTTCAACTGGAAGGTGTAGATAGTAAAGACTTCAACTGGAAGGTGTAGATAGTAAAGACTTCAACTGGAAGGTGTAGATAGTAAAGACTTCAACTGGAAGGTGTAGATAGTAAAGACTTCAACTGGAAGGTGTAGATAGTAAAGACTTCAACTGGAAGGTGTAGATAGTAAAGACTTCAACTGGAAGGTGTAGATAGTAAAGACTTCAACTGGAAGGTGTAGATAGTAAAGACTTCAACTGGAAGGTGTAGATAGTAAAGACTTCAACTGGAAGGTGTAGATAGTAAAGACTTCAACTGGAAGGTGTAGATAGTAAAGACTTCAACTGGAAGGTGTAGATAGTAAAGACTTCAACTGGAAGGTGTAGATAGTAAAGACTTCAACTGGAAGGTGTAGATAGTAAAGACTTCAACTGGAAGGTGTAGATAGTAAAGACTTCAACTGGAAGGTGTAGATAGTAAAGACTTCAACTGGAAGGTGTAGATAGTAAAGACTTCAACTGGAAGGTGTAGATAGTAAAGACTTCAACTGGAAGGTGTAGATAGTAAAGACTTCAACTGGAAGGTGTAGATAGTAAAGACTTCAACTGGAAGGTGTAGATAGTAAAGACTTCAACTGGAAGGTGTAGATAGTAAAGACTTCAACTGGAAGGTGTAGATAGTAAAGACTTCAACTGGAAGGTGTAGATAGTAAAGACTTCAACTGGAAGGTGTAGATAGTAAAGACTTCAACTGGAAGGTGTAGATAGTAAAGACTTCAACTGGAAGGTGTAGATAGTAAAGACTTCAACTGGAAGGTGTAGATAGTAAAGACTTCAACTGGAAGGTGTAGATAGTAAAGACTTCAACTGGAAGGTGTAGATAGTAAAGACTTCAACTGGAAGGTGTAGATAGTAAAGACTTCAACTGGAAGGTGTAGATAGTAAAGACTTCAACTGGAAGGTGTAGATAGTAAAGACTTCAACTGGAAGGTGTAGATAGTAAAGACTTCAACTGGAAGGTGTAGATAGTAAAGACTTCAACTGGAAGGTGTAGATAGTAAAGACTTCAACTGGAAGGTGTAGATAGTAAAGACTTCAACTGGAAGGTGTAGATAGTAAAGACTTCAACTGGAAGGTGTAGATAGTAAAGACTTCAACTGGAAGGTGTAGATAGTAAAGACTTCAACTGGAAGGTGTAGATAGTAAAGACTTCAACTGGAAGGTGTAGATAGTAAAGACTTCAACTGGAAGGTGTAGATAGTAAAGACTTCAACTGGAAGGTGTAGATAGTAAAGACTTCAACTGGAAGGTGTAGATAGTAAAGACTTCAACTGGAAGGTGTAGATAGTAAAGACTTCAACTGGAAGGTGTAGATAGTAAAGACTTCAACTGGAAGGTGTAGATAGTAAAGACTTCAACTGGAAGGTGTAGATAGTAAAGACTTCAACTGGAAGGTGTAGATAGTAAAGACTTCAACTGGAAGGTGTAGATAGTAAAGACTTCAACTGGAAGGTGTAGATAGTAAAGACTTCAACTGGAAGGTGTAGATAGTAAAGACTTCAACTGGAAGGTGTAGATAGTAAAGACTTCAACTGGAAGGTGTAGATAGTAAAGACTTCAACTGGAAGGTGTAGATAGTAAAGACTTCAACTGGAAGGTGTAGATAGTAAAGACTTCAACTGGAAGGTGTAGATAGTAAAGACTTCAACTGGAAGGTGTAGATAGTAAAGACTTCAACTGGAAGGTGTAGATAGTAAAGACTTCAACTGGAAGGTGTAGATAGTAAAGACTTCAACTGGAAGGTGTAGATAGTAAAGACTTCAACTGGAAGGTGTAGATAGTAAAGACTTCAACTGGAAGGTGTAGATAGTAAAGACTTCAACTGGAAGGTGTAGATAGTAAAGACTTCAACTGGAAGGTGTAGATAGTAAAGACTTCAACTGGAAGGTGTAGATAGTAAAGACTTCAACTGGAAGGTGTAGATAGTAAAGACTTCAACTGGAAGGTGTAGATAGTAAAGACTTCAACTGGAAGGTGTAGATAGTAAAGACTTCAACTGGAAGGTGTAGATAGTAAAGACTTCAACTGGAAGGTGTAGATAGTAAAGACTTCAACTGGAAGGTGTAGATAGTAAAGACTTCAACTGGAAGGTGTAGATAGTAAAGACTTCAACTGGAAGGTGTAGATAGTAAAGACTTCAACTGGAAGGTGTAGATAGTAAAGACTTCAACTGGAAGGTGTAGATAGTAAAGACTTCAACTGGAAGGTGTAGATAGTAAAGACTTCAACTGGAAGGTGTAGATAGTAAAGACTTCAACTGGAAGGTGTAGATAGTAAAGACTTCAACTGGAAGGTGTAGATAGTAAAGACTTCAACTGGAAGGTGTAGATAGTAAAGACTTCAACTGGAAGGTGTAGATAGTAAAGACTTCAACTGGAAGGTGTAGATAGTAAAGACTTCAACTGGAAGGTGTAGATAGTAAAGACTTCAACTGGAAGGTGTAGATAGTAAAGACTTCAACTGGAAGGTGTAGATAGTAAAGACTTCAACTGGAAGGTGTAGATAGTAAAGACTTCAACTGGAAGGTGTAGATAGTAAAGACTTCAACTGGAAGGTGTAGATAGTAAAGACTTCAACTGGAAGGTGTAGATAGTAAAGACTTCAACTGGAAGGTGTAGATAGTAAAGACTTCAACTGGAAGGTGTAGATAGTAAAGACTTCAACTGGAAGGTGTAGATAGTAAAGACTTCAACTGGAAGGTGTAGATAGTAAAGACTTCAACTGGAAGGTGTAGATAGTAAAGACTTCAACTGGAAGGTGTAGATAGTAAAGACTTCAACTGGAAGGTGTAGATAGTAAAGACTTCAACTGGAAGGTGTAGATAGTAAAGACTTCAACTGGAAGGTGTAGATAGTAAAGACTTCAACTGGAAGGTGTAGATAGTAAAGACTTCAACTGGAAGGTGTAGATAGTAAAGACTTCAACTGGAAGGTGTAGATAGTAAAGACTTCAACTGGAAGGTGTAGATAGTAAAGACTTCAACTGGAAGGTGTAGATAGTAAAGACTTCAACTGGAAGGTGTAGATAGTAAAGACTTCAACTGGAAGGTGTAGATAGTAAAGACTTCAACTGGAAGGTGTAGATAGTAAAGACTTCAACTGGAAGGTGTAGATAGTAAAGACTTCAACTGGAAGGTGTAGATAGTAAAGACTTCAACTGGAAGGTGTAGATAGTAAAGACTTCAACTGGAAGGTGTAGATAGTAAAGACTTCAACTGGAAGGTGTAGATAGTAAAGACTTCAACTGGAAGGTGTAGATAGTAAAGACTTCAACTGGAAGGTGTAGATAGTAAAGACTTCAACTGGAAGGTGTAGATAGTAAAGACTTCAACTGGAAGGTGTAGATAGTAAAGACTTCAACTGGAAGGTGTAGATAGTAAAGACTTCAACTGGAAGGTGTAGATAGTAAAGACTTCAACTGGAAGGTGTAGATAGTAAAGACTTCAACTGGAAGGTGTAGATAGTAAAGACTTCAACTGGAAGGTGTAGATAGTAAAGACTTCAACTGGAAGGTGTAGATAGTAAAGACTTCAACTGGAAGGTGTAGATAGTAAAGACTTCAACTGGAAGGTGTAGATAGTAAAGACTTCAACTGGAAGGTGTAGATAGTAAAGACTTCAACTGGAAGGTGTAGATAGTAAAGACTTCAACTGGAAGGTGTAGATAGTAAAGACTTCAACTGGAAGGTGTAGATAGTAAAGACTTCAACTGGAAGGTGTAGATAGTAAAGACTTCAACTGGAAGGTGTAGATAGTAAAGACTTCAACTGGAAGGTGTAGATAGTAAAGACTTCAACTGGAAGGTGTAGATAGTAAAGACTTCAACTGGAAGGTGTAGATAGTAAAGACTTCAACTGGAAGGTGTAGATAGTAAAGACTTCAACTGGAAGGTGTAGATAGTAAAGACTTCAACTGGAAGGTGTAGATAGTAAAGACTTCAACTGGAAGGTGTAGATAGTAAAGACTTCAACTGGAAGGTGTAGATAGTAAAGACTTCAACTGGAAGGTGTAGATAGTAAAGACTTCAACTGGAAGGTGTAGATAGTAAAGACTTCAACTGGAAGGTGTAGATAGTAAAGACTTCAACTGGAAGGTGTAGATAGTAAAGACTTCAACTGGAAGGTGTAGATAGTAAAGACTTCAACTGGAAGGTGTAGATAGTAAAGACTTCAACTGGAAGGTGTAGATAGTAAAGACTTCAACTGGAAGGTGTAGATAGTAAAGACTTCAACTGGAAGGTGTAGATAGTAAAGACTTCAACTGGAAGGTGTAGATAGTAAAGACTTCAACTGGAAGGTGTAGATAGTAAAGACTTCAACTGGAAGGTGTAGATAGTAAAGACTTCAACTGGAAGGTGTAGATAGTAAAGACTTCAACTGGAAGGTGTAGATAGTAAAGACTTCAACTGGAAGGTGTAGATAGTAAAGACTTCAACTGGAAGGTGTAGATAGTAAAGACTTCAACTGGAAGGTGTAGATAGTAAAGACTTCAACTGGAAGGTGTAGATAGTAAAGACTTCAACTGGAAGGTGTAGATAGTAAAGACTTCAACTGGAAGGTGTAGATAGTAAAGACTTCAACTGGAAGGTGTAGATAGTAAAGACTTCAACTGGAAGGTGTAGATAGTAAAGACTTCAACTGGAAGGTGTAGATAGTAAAGACTTCAACTGGAAGGTGTAGATAGTAAAGACTTCAACTGGAAGGTGTAGATAGTAAAGACTTCAACTGGAAGGTGTAGATAGTAAAGACTTCAACTGGAAGGTGTAGATAGTAAAGACTTCAACTGGAAGGTGTAGATAGTAAAGACTTCAACTGGAAGGTGTAGATAGTAAAGACTTCAACTGGAAGGTGTAGATAGTAAAGACTTCAACTGGAAGGTGTAGATAGTAAAGACTTCAACTGGAAGGTGTAGATAGTAAAGACTTCAACTGGAAGGTGTAGATAGTAAAGACTTCAACTGGAAGGTGTAGATAGTAAAGACTTCAACTGGAAGGTGTAGATAGTAAAGACTTCAACTGGAAGGTGTAGATAGTAAAGACTTCAACTGGAAGGTGTAGATAGTAAAGACTTCAACTGGAAGGTGTAGATAGTAAAGACTTCAACTGGAAGGTGTAGATAGTAAAGACTTCAACTGGAAGGTGTAGATAGTAAAGACTTCAACTGGAAGGTGTAGATAGTAAAGACTTCAACTGGAAGGTGTAGATAGTAAAGACTTCAACTGGAAGGTGTAGATAGTAAAGACTTCAACTGGAAGGTGTAGATAGTAAAGACTTCAACTGGAAGGTGTAGATAGTAAAGACTTCAACTGGAAGGTGTAGATAGTAAAGACTTCAACTGGAAGGTGTAGATAGTAAAGACTTCAACTGGAAGGTGTAGATAGTAAAGACTTCAACTGGAAGGTGTAGATAGTAAAGACTTCAACTGGAAGGTGTAGATAGTAAAGACTTCAACTGGAAGGTGTAGATAGTAAAGACTTCAACTGGAAGGTGTAGATAGTAAAGACTTCAACTGGAAGGTGTAGATAGTAAAGACTTCAACTGGAAGGTGTAGATAGTAAAGACTTCAACTGGAAGGTGTAGATAGTAAAGACTTCAACTGGAAGGTGTAGATAGTAAAGACTTCAACTGGAAGGTGTAGATAGTAAAGACTTCAACTGGAAGGTGTAGATAGTAAAGACTTCAACTGGAAGGTGTAGATAGTAAAGACTTCAACTGGAAGGTGTAGATAGTAAAGACTTCAACTGGAAGGTGTAGATAGTAAAGACTTCAACTGGAAGGTGTAGATAGTAAAGACTTCAACTGGAAGGTGTAGATAGTAAAGACTTCAACTGGAAGGTGTAGATAGTAAAGACTTCAACTGGAAGGTGTAGATAGTAAAGACTTCAACTGGAAGGTGTAGATAGTAAAGACTTCAACTGGAAGGTGTAGATAGTAAAGACTTCAACTGGAAGGTGTAGATAGTAAAGACTTCAACTGGAAGGTGTAGATAGTAAAGACTTCAACTGGAAGGTGTAGATAGTAAAGACTCTTCCTTCTCCAACACCTATTACTTTTCCTCCCCAACATATGTTCCTTCTCCTCCTCCAACATTTATTCCTCCTCCTCCTCCTCCAACATTCATTTCTCCTCTTGCTCCTCCAATATCCGTTCCTCCTCCTCCCCCTCCTCCAACATCCATTCCTCCTTCTCCTCCCCCATTTCCAACACCTGTTCCCCCTACTTCCTCTCCCCCTCCCTTTCTCCCACCTTGCATACGTCTGTCGCTCTCACTGCTCCATAAACCACAGCAGCTGCCACTCCCAGCCTCTTACTACCTCTCCCAGCCTCTCCCTTCCTCTCACTACCTCTCCCTTCCTCTCACTAACTCTCCCAGCCTCTCACTACCTCTCCCTTCCTCTTCTCCTCCACTCCCAGCCTTTCTTCAACTCAGCTTCACACTACCTCTCCCAGCTTCTCTACATCTTTCATCCTCTCACTACCTCACTACTTCCAAAGCTTCTCACTACCTCTCCCAGCTTCTCACTTCCTCCCAAGCCTCTCACATCCTCACCCAGCCTCTCAATCTACCTCCAAGCCTCTCTCTCTTCCTCTCCCAGTCTCTCACTACGTTTCCCATCCTCTCACAACCTCTCACTCAACTGGCAAAACAAGATTGTTTTCTTGGAAGAGTGGCGTAGGCGAGAGTATGGGAGGGTGAGAGGGTGTAGGGGAGAGCAGGAGCTGGGAGAGGATTATGGGAGAGTGTGAGGGGAGTGAGAGTGGATGGTGGTTGGTGGTGGTGGTGTGGATAGTGGTGGAGATGTACGCTTGGTGAATGTTGGGGACGTGATAGTGTGGGAGGACCCCATCTCTTGTACTGTACGGGGAGGGAGTTGTACACTGGTGGGGCCCCATCCCTTGTACTGTACGGGGAGGGAGTTGTACACTGGTGGGGCCCCATCTCTTGTACTGTACGGGGAGGGAGTTGTACACTGGTGGGGCCCCATCTCTTGTACTGTACGGGGAGGGAGTTGTACACTGGTGGGGCCCCATCCCTTGTACTGTACGGGGAGGGAGTTGTACACTGGTGGGGCCCCATCTCTTGTACTGTACGGGGAGGGAGTTGTACACTGGTGGGGCCCCATCTCTTGTACTGTACGGGGAGGGAGTTGTACACTGGTGGAGCCCCATCTCCTGAACATTTTCCAGTATCATACAACTTCTAAAATTTTTTGTGTTGTGTGTGTGTGTGTGTGTGTGTGTGTTTCCATCATGTAATGTACACATAGGACCTGATGTACGCCACAGACCACTACGCTACGCACCGGGACTCGACCTCCGGTCCATTTGTGAGGGAAGCGGGTGGTGGCGGCCTGTACCCCAGGCCGGCAGGCCAGGATGTACGCACGCACGAGTTACAGTTTCATGGTCATCATGGGTCAAGGGGCAGCCTACCTGTCTGATACAGAAATGGATCGGGACTTGATTCTCGTGATGTAGTGGTAAATAGTTTAGACACACACACACACACACACACACACACACACACACACACTATATATATATTATATATATATATATATATATATATATATATATATATATATATACATATGTGTGTGTGTTGGGGAGTCACGGAAGAAAGCCTGTATCAAGGTTTGGCGTTAATTTAAATGTGGAGTGAATTATAAGAGGAAAAGAAGACATGGAAAAGTATATACGAATTTTGCATGAAATGAAAAGCCTGTCTTTTGAAATGTACCAGGTCATAGCTATTGGGGAAGACATGCAAGGGTAGGAGCGCTCCAAAGCTTCGATGTGTAGGAGACGAAACAATTATCAAAACGGCCCACCCTTGAGTTGCCGATGGCCACAAAGTAATCATGCGAAGCAGCAGTTTGCCTAGTATCGCGTGGTCTAGCTAGTGGTGGAGGGCACACAAGCAGCCAGCTCTCGGGAGCAAAAACCAAAATAATACCTATAGAAGAGGGAAAGTGAACCAACATTGCGGCGTAGGGCAAGCGGCTCAAGTTTGGAAGTTAGCCTAGGACAGTTTATTAGTCTGACCGCTTTTGACTCAACTCTCTCAAGTAAGGATAGAGATGGAACCATCTCAGATGTGAGAGCAGTACTCCATACACAAACGAATCAAATCCCTTTGTGCAAACGGGGCAAAGATTCGGAAGAAAAGAAATTTCCACATCTTAACAGGATCTCCAGTTTCTTAGAGGCAGACTTAGCTATTCCCGTAATGTGGAGTTTCCAAAATAGATTGGATGTTCCAGTAATACCACGTATGTCCACTGAGTCAAGAGGTGAAATTACAGGTTCGAACCCCGTATTATTTGTGTGGTAGTTGCGTACACCAACCATGGACAGCATAGCTGAGTGGTTAGTGTACCCAACTACCACAAATGGCGCGTGACCCGAATTCTTGCTGTTAGAGGGAATTATGTGACTATATATGTATATATATATATATATATATATATATATATATATATATATATATATATATATACACACACACACCCTTAGGAGACTCTTCAAGGCAATTCTTGCCCGGCGGGTGCGTTTGAGGGGGTGGGGGGGGGGTGGAAGTGGGAGGTGGGATGGGGGATGTTTGAGGAACCCCCCCCCCCATCCCGTCCTCCTCCTCCTCCTCGTCCCCCCTCCCCCCCGGGCCAGACCAGGCCAGCAGGTGGCTTTAAAGCACTACATTATCTCCTGGTCTTGCTGCAGCGACCTCTGTAGTTAGTACCTTGTTAGAGGCTCCTGCTCCGCCCAGTGTATCTCGCTCGTGTGTGTGTGTGTGTGTGTGTGTGAGAGAGAGAGAGAGAGAGAGAGAGAGAGAGAGAGAGAGAGAGAGAGAGAGAGAGAGAGAGAGAGAGAGAG
>NC_092230.1:38525598-38538098 GCF_036320965.1 Panulirus ornatus
GAAAAGAGTGGAACAGAGGACAGAGAAAAGAGTGGAACAGAGGACAGAGAAAAGAGTGGAACAGAGACAGAGAAAAGAGTGGAACAGAGGACAGAGAAAAGAGTGGAACAGAGACAGAGAAAAGAGTGGAACAGAGGACAGAGAAAAGAGTGGAACAGAGGACAGAGAAAAGAGTGGAACAGAGGACAGAGAAAAGAGTGGAACAGAGACAGAGAAAAGAGTGGAACAGAGACAGAGAAAAGAGTGGAACAGAGGACAGAGAAAAGAGTGGAACAGAGGACAGAGAAAAGAGTGGAACAGAGGACAGAGAAAAGAGTGGAACAGAGACAGAGAAAAGAGTGGAACAGAGGACAGAGAAAAGAGTGGAACAGAGACAGAGAAAAGAGTGGAACAGAGGACAGAGAAAAGAGTGGAACAGAGACAGAGAAAAGAGTGGAACAGAGGACAGAGAAAAGAGTGGAACAGAGGACAGAGAAAAGAGTGGAACAGAGGACAGAGAAAAGAGTGGAACAGAGACAGAGAAAAGAGTGGAACAGAGACAGAGAAAAGAGTGGAACAGAGACAGAGAAAAGAGTGGAACAGAGGACAGAGAAAAGAGTGGAACAGAGGACAGAGAAAAGAGTGGAACAGAGGACAGAGAAAAGAGTGGAACAGAGACAGAGAAAAGAGTGGAACAGAGACAGAGAAAAGAGTGGAACAGAGACAGAGAAAAGAGTGGAACAGAGGACAGAGAAAAGAGTGGAACAGAGACAGAGAAAAGAGTGGAACAGAGGACAGAGAAAAGAGTGGAACAGAGACAGAGAAAAGAGTGGAACAGAGACAGAGAAAAGAGTGGAACAGAGGACAGAGAAAAGAGTGGAACAGAGGACAGAGAAAAGAGTGGAACAGAGGACAGAGAAAAGAGTGGAACAGAGACAGAGAAAAGAGTGGAACAGAGACAGAGAAAAGAGTGGAACAGAGGACAGAGAAAAGAGTGGAACAGAGGACAGAGAAAAGAGTGGAACAGAGGACAGAGAAAAGAGTGGAACAGAGACAGAGAAAAGAGTGGAACAGAGGACAGAGAAAAGAGTGGAACAGAGGACAGAGAAAAGAGTGGAACAGAGGACAGAGAAAAGAGTGGAACAGAGACAGAGAAAAGAGTGGAACAGAGACAGAGAAAAGAGTGGAACAGAGACAGAGAAAAGAGTGGAACAGAGACAGAGAAAAGAGTGGAACAGAGACAGAGAAAAGAGTGGAACAGAGACAGAGAAAAGAGTGGAACAGAGGACAGAGAAAAGAGTGGAACAGAGGACAGAGAAAAGAGTGGAACAGAGACAGAGAAAAGAGTGGAACAGAGGACAGAGAAAAGAGTGGAACAGAGACAGAGAAAAGAGTGGAACAGAGGACAGAGAAAAGAGTGGAACAGAGGACAGAGAAAAGAGTGGAACAGAGGACAGAGAAAAGAGTGGAACAGAGGACAGAGAAAAGAGTGGAACAGAGACAGAGAAAAGAGTGGAACAGAGACAGAGAAAAGAGTGGAACAGAGGACAGAGAAAAGAGTGGAACAGAGGACAGAGAAAAGAGTGGAACAGAGACAGAGAAAAGAGTGGAACAGAGGACAGAGAAAAGAGTGGAACAGAGGACAGAGAAAAGAGTGGAACAGAGACAGAGAAAAGAGTGGAACAGAGGACAGAGAAAAGAGTGGAACAGAGACAGAGAAAAGAGTGGAACAGAGGACAGAGAAAAGAGTGGAACAGAGGACAGAGAAAAGAGTGGAACAGAGGACAGAGAAAAGAGTGGAACAGAGGACAGAGAAAAGAGTGGAACAGAGGACAGAGAAAAGAGTGGAACAGAGACAGAGAAAAGAGTGGAACAGAGGACAGAGAAAAGAGTGGAACAGAGGACAGAGAAAAGAGTGGAACAGAGACAGAGAAAAGAGTGGAACAGAGACAGAGAAAAGAGTGGAACAGTTTAGGATGGCGATTTTTTTTCCCCGAAAAGTTGCTTTGCTTATACAAAGAAGTGATCCGTCCTCGTATGGAGTACTAAGGTGGTTCCAGCTCTGCATCTTAGCTTGAGACAGTTTGCTTTCGACTCAACTCTGTCAAGTAAACTTCAAAACTTGACCCCACTTGCCCAACGCCGCAATATTGGTTCATTATCCCTCTTCTGTAGGCTTTGCTTTGGTTTTAGCTCCCGAGAGCAGGCTCCTTGTGTGCCCCTCACCACTAGCTAGACCACGCAATACTCTGCAAACTGCTGCGTCACATGATTACTGTGTGGCCATCAGTAACTCAAGGATAGGCCGTTTTGATTGCTGTCTCCATCTACAGTGGTGGGTAGTGGTGGGGGAGGAGCCTTCTGCTGTACTATCCCGTCTCCATCTACAGTGGTAGGCGGTGGTGGGGGAGGAGCTTTCTGCTGTACCATCCACTCTCCATCTACAGTGGTGGGCAGTGGTGGGGAGGAGCCTTTTGCTGTACCATCCCGTCTCCATCTATAGTGGTGGGCAGTGGTGGGGGAGGGAGGAGCTTTCTGCTGTACCATCCCGTTTCCATCTATAGTGGTGTGTTGAGGAGGAGTCCTTTTCATTTACTATCCTGTCTCCATCGATAGTGGTGGGTGGTGGTGAGGAGGAACCCTCTGCTTTACTACCCTGTCTCCAGCACGAATAAGAATACTACTACTGTCCTCCAGCAGGTAATTACCTCCTCCTGGACCGTCAGGCCTTCTGTTATCTGTCCTTCCTTCATCTTCTCTTCCCCACCATCTTCTTCCTCCTCCTCCTCCTCCTCCTTCCTGGCACTCCTACCACCAGAGAAAAATCATCTGCTCGCCCATTACCTTCCTGACCTTCATAAAAAATTGTTTGTTCCTCTGTAAAAAAAACAAAAAAGAAAAAAAATTACCCGACGTAATTTGCTCCGTCGTAAAGATGGCGCTCCAAATTGGCTTTCGTCGTCGTCGTCGTCGTCGTCGGAGAGAGAGAGAGAGAGAGAGAGAGAGAGAGAGAGAGAGAGAGAGAGAGAGAGAGAGAGAGAGGCTCATTAAGATTTATTTCTTAAGCCTGTATAGTAAGCGAGAGGAACAATTTTTTTTGTGTGATGATAATATCTCATGAAATATACACTTGAAAACTGTATTTATCCATCCATACATACATAATATATACATACATGATGCTGTGATTAGCGTTACTGAGTGTGAGTCAGTATGGGTCCACCCACCCAGGGTTCGAATCCTCACAAGTTCGAATCCTGGACGGGGATGTCGGTCCACAGTCAGTACCAGGTATTCATCCTCCCAGCGGGCTGGGTTTATGAATGGATACCTTGCTGGGGCTGGTGTGTGTGTGTGTGTGTGTGTATAGTAAGGTCATGGTACATATATACAAAGATGAGACGGGGCAACACGAGTGTACAATTATCTCCCCATGACACACAAATCGTAAACAAATGATAAACATGCATATATACATACATACAGACATGGAAAAGTATACACATATTCGTGAAAATATGTGTACATACTGATGCTTTTAACATATACATGTTTGCAAGTATACATAACCATTGTTCATACTGAAAGACACTCATACACATCAGTGTATTATGTACAGTCATGTATAGACTTACGGAAGCCAGTTCATACATATACAGACACATATATTCAGAGCACCACACACACACACACAATTCAAATCACAAGGCTCTAGTTTTTTCTAAGTTTTCCTGCGGTGTGCGCTACGCACTAGTCTTGCCCTAATGCAAAATCTCTTAGTACGCTCTCGTACTACATTTCCTCTCTCTCTCTCTCTCTCAGATGCCGAAGAAAGAAACAACAACAACAAATCCACGGAATAAAAAGAAACGGAAAGAAAACAAACGCGAGAGAGAGAGAGAGAGAGAGAGAGAGAGAGAGAGAGAGAGAGAGAGAGAGAGAGAGAGAGAGAGAGAGAGAACGGGGAGGTAATAAAGACAGGGTTACGAGGACGCGTAGCGTGCCCCGCTCCGTCTGGGAGAGGCCAGGTGGCGGGAATTACAAAGTGGAGACATCTGGCGGCCGTCGCGATCACTCTCATGTAAACAATGCGCTTGTCCCCCCACACATACTCTCTTTTGTTTTTTTTCTTCCCGTCGTCATAAAAGAATACAGCAGGAAATAACATTACCTCCATTATACGCCAAATGCACACACAACTGCACGCGTGCCATTCTTCTTTTTTTCTCTCTCTCTTATTCTCTGCCGCGCAAGATGGATTTACATACGTGTTGGTCTGGAGAGGAGCAGGGTGTGTAAAGTGTGGGGCGTGTTGTATCTTGGTTGTGGGTTGTGAGGTGCGGTGTGTGTGTGTGTGTGTGTGTGTGTGTGTGTGTGTGTGTGTGTTCTACAGCAGGCTGAGCTGGACATCCTAAGATCAGTGATGTATTTTTCTTACATCGCTGTATACCTATGTCGCTTATACACGTGTCTGCATATGTTATCTGTTCTTATCTATCAATCTATCTATTGATCTATCTATGTAGTTTACTTCTGTGTCGCCAGCAAAGGACGGAAAGAAGCACAGTCTCGTCCAGAACCTCGTCGCTCCAAAGAAGTACATCATTTCCCTGCTCCTGCATGGAGCGCAGCCTCGAAGCTGCAAGGGGCACGATAAAAAGGGTGTCGGAATTTGTGTGATAATCATAATGATATTGTTAATGATAATGATGGTACTTATGTGTGTGTGGGGGGGTGGGGGTGGATGTGTGTGTGGGGGGGTGGGGGGGGGGGCTGTGTGTGTGTCCACATCGTGGGTCAAGTGTCCCTGGTGATCCCGTCCCAGAGTTTGCATGTGTGACGAGTGGCTCTGTACCCGTGGTGGAGGGTCGGCGCCACCCGCCCCTCGCGATCGAACCACCGACACTTGTTTTGCAAACACACACAGCTGCCCACTTGGTCACGGCTCCCTGAGACATGTCCCACAGTTTTTCTGATGCAGCTGTTGTTCGTTTTCACATATATATATATATATATATATATATATATATATATATATATATATATATATATATATATATATATCGATCGTCGATATATAGATACATAGTTCTATCCTGTTTTATTATAGACGTTCTTATACTGATTATAAGAACAACAATATGATACAAGAACGCGTTGTATTTATGTAAGAAAAATTGTATTGTTGTATGATTTAATGTATGAGAAAGAAAAATGTAGACTTATGTCTGTAAGATATATAACATTCATCAGTGATACTGCGAATTGCATTAATCTTACGTTATAGATAGATTAAATCTAAACGAAAAATTGATCATGGTAGTATTGTAATGAGATTAGTATGTGTGTGTGTGTGTGTGTGTGTGTGTGTGTGTGATCCCATCTTTTGAACACACTCTACCATCACACATCTTTTTAAACATCTTTACATTGTCCGCAATTACTACATCCTCAATCAATTCATTCCATTCATCCACCATTTTCATACCGTAAAAGTACATTTTTACATTTGTCCCTCACGGGATCTGGTTTAATTTCCTGTACTGATCCTCTGTTTGTTCCGTCGCTACACTGAGCTGTTCACTGTCTACGTCATGACCCTGCTTTAAAGTCTTCCATATTGTGTTCAAGGCAGACCTTAAGGACAAACTTTAAGAATTCTAAACTTTCCTTGTTACTAAGTTTTCGTAATTCTGGGATCGTCTTTGATGCCTCTCCTCTGGACTTTCTCTATTAGTTCTTTGTACTTTATTTCCTTTTTAGCTACTGTGACCAAACTTGCGAAGCGCACTGTAGTTTTAGCTTACTGTAACATGTGAATATCCTGTTGAATATTTTCCTTTCCCATATACTCGAAAGCTAAAGTAATATTTGCCAGCAAAAGCTTCGTTTTCGTTACTATTCTCCAACACTGGGACTCTAACAATGAGCATTCCTTGTATCTAATCCTCTTCCTCTTTTCCTCCATGCATCATCATCTCTAAGCCAGTGATCTAAGTTTATCACCCTCCTACTTTAATGATCACAGAGCCACCCACTTAATATTTGGAACCTCCTGTGTTGACCTGTTTATCTCCACGTCTCTAACCTTCTCTATAGAGTCTTCCTTCTTACCTTAATAACAAACGATCCTTTTAGCTTTCCACATCTCTATATCTCCCATCAAACCAGTCATAAGCTTCCTTCATCATCATCTCAGCTCTAACAGTACACAATGTTTTTTTTTCCCTCACAGCTTCACCCACTTGTCTGTGTACACACCTCAGCGTTCCCAGGTCTGTATTGCAGAGCATGATTCGTCCTGCTCTGCATTACCTTGATCAACTGCAGAGGGTTGCCCGTGCTCACCCTTGCTCTCTAGTGTTCCTAATAGATTCTAGATGTGTTATGGGTCCTAGTAAACAGCCTCTAGAATATCTAGTAAATAGCCTCTAGGATGTCTAGTAAATACGCTTCCTACATTATTTTGCCTCTCACCAAACGTGAATCTGTGATCATAATGATAATATTTTTCGTATCGTGATGCCACAGTTTGCTGGCGAGTGACCTCATACAATGCGTTGAGAAACCTACTAACAAATTGAACGAATTAGTCTTAACTGCAATTGAGGATACACTTGATGTGGGTTTTTAATTTCATTCTTGTTGTATTATTTTCTCTTCTGTGTTAACATCTGGTGAACATCTGGTCCTCATTTTTTTTTTATACATCTTTAGATGATACTCCTAAACTTCTTTTATTTCTTCTCTCTCTTTTTTGGTCGTCTCGTTGTGGATTCTGGTCACAAGCGACTGGTCCTGATAACTCGTTTGAATCTATCGCTGATGTATCATCCAACGGAAAAACTTCAGCCAGTGTGGCAGTTCAAAAGCTGTTAGATTGTTCCCAATTCATAAAAAGAATTACAATATTACAAATTACTGTCACAAAAAAGTGGTATCTGTCCAGAAAAAAGAGGCTTCATCATATCAACAGGGAGCGTCGCATTTTGGGTTTTGAATATTCTACAACGTCTTACATACTCACACTTACAACTCGGTATAGCAAGTCTTAGAAATGCTTGTTTGCTCTCTGTAAACAAGTCTATCACATAATTTTTTTTGTTTGGATATCCTTTTTGAATAAATAATAACACCATTTATTGGCACATTGAATTTAGCCTCACGTCTGAGCCATCTATTTGAACTCGCGGATCTTCCACTACAAACAGGCATTATACACCTAAAACTGGGCTGTCAAATTTCATATTGAATATATATATATATATATATATATATATATATATATATATATATATATATATATATATATATATATATATATATATATATATATCATTCAGGGAGCTCCTCACATACCACATTCACCTTCTTACTTGTACATAATGGTCCTGGGAAGATCAAGATTTCCCAAAGCTTACAAATAACTCCGACACCTTAGTGTGTGTGTGTGTGTGTGTGTGTGTGTGTGTGTTTAAAGTATGAACCCCGAGGGAACCAACACCTTGGCTGTAATTCAGGAAATATTCACTGCATTAAGAGATTACAATTTCTCCCCAGGAACACCAACAGATGCCAAACATTTCTCTTAGATTATATGACTTGTTGTTTTCATACACACACACACACACACACACACACACACACACACATACACATACACACACACACATATGTATGTATGTCAGTTGTTGTTCGCTGATGATACAGCGCTGGTGGCGGATTCATGTGAGAAACTGCAGAAGCTGGTGACGGAGTTTGGTAAAGTGTGTGGAAGAAGAAAGTTAAGAGTAAATGTGAATAAGAGCAAGGTTATTAGGTACAGTAGGGTTGAGGGTCAAGTCAATTGGGAGGTGAGTTTGAATGGTGAAAAACTGGAGGAAGTGAAGTGTTTTAGATATCTTGGAGTGGATCTGTCAGCGGATGGAACCATGGAAGCGGAAGTGGATCATAGGGTGGGGGAGGGGGCGAAAATTTTGGGAGCCTTGAAAAATGTGTGGAAGTCGAGAACATTATCCCGGAAAGCAAAAATGGGTATGTTTGAAGGAATAGTAGTTCCAACAATGTTGTATGGTTGCGAGGCGTGGGCTATGGATAGAGTTGTGCGCAGGAGGATGGATGTGCTGGAAATGAGATGTTTGAGGACAATGTGTGGTGTGAGGTGGTTTGATCGAGTAAGTAACGTAAGGGTAAGAGAGATGTGTGGAAATAAAAAGAGCGTGGTTGAGAGAGCAGAAGAGGGTGTTTTAAAATGGTTTGGGCACATGGAGAGAATGAGTGAGGAAAGATTGACCAAGAGGATATATGTGTCGGAGGTGGAGGGAACGAGGAGAAGAGGGAGACCAAATTGGAGGTGGAAAGATGGAGTGAAAAAGATTTTGTGTGATCGGGGCCTGAACATGCAGGAGGGTGAAAGGAGGGCAAGGAATAGAGTGAATTGGAGCGATGTGGTATACAGGGGTTGACGTGCTGTCAGTGGATTGAATCAAGGCATGTGAAGCGTCCGGGGTAAACCATGGAAAGCTGTGTAGGTATGTATATTTGTGTGTGTGGACGTGTGTATGTACATGTGTATGGGGGGGGTTGGGCCATTTCTTTCGTCTGTTTCCTTGCGCTACCTCGCAAACGCGGGAGACAGCGACAAAGTATAAAAAAAAAAAAAAAAAAAAAAAAAAAATATATATATATATATATATATATATATATATATATATATATATAAAAATCTTTATACTTAGTCGTTGTTTGCGAGGTAGCGCAAGGAAACAGACGAAAGAATAGCCCAACCCACCCACATACACAGGTATATACAAATGATTATATATGTATATATATATATATATATATATATATATATATATATATATATATATATATATATATATATATATATATATATATATATATATATGTTTCTGCTCGTTTACCGATTCCGCTTTAGCCAGGTACGTCAAGAACAGACGAAAATGATACAATTAGTTCACATATATTCTTTAGCTGTCATGCATAATACATCGAAACTGCAGCCTCCTTATCCATAACGTTTCTGTTGTCATCTTATAGTTTTAAGTGCTCTGATTTTGTCCACTGTCAGTACGTCGCCCCCTATGTACCATTTCGCTCCAGTTCACTCTATCCTTAGCAAAACTTACATCCTCCTACATGTTTAGGACCTGATCACTCAGTACCTTTTCCACTCCTTCTTTTAATGTCCATTTCGGCCTCCTCTTTCTTGTGCCCTCCACTTCTGACACACGTATCCTCTTTTCAACCTCTCCACACTCATCCTCTCCATATGTCCAAGCCATTTCAGCACACTCTTTTCAGGTCTCTCAACCATGCTCTTGTTAGTACCCAACCTCTCTTATCACCACACCCTTATTAGTCCTTCACGATCAACCTTCCTCACAACAGATACTGTCCTCAAACATTCTTTGTCCAACACATCCATACAGCGACGTCGGGACTACACTACCATCAAACATACCCATTTTTTCCCTCGTCGAGAGTGAGCTCTTTCCCCACACACGTCATTGCGCCTTGGATCTCAGCACCGACACCCACTCTACGGCTCGCTTCAGCTTCCATGATTCCATTCGCTGCCATGTCCACTCCCAGGTATCTAAAACCCTTCACTTCCTCCAGGTTCTCTTTATTCAAACTCACACTCCAACCAACCCGTCTCTTCCCAGCCCTAAACCTAACAACCTTTGTCTTCAATTCACATTTCCTCTCAATTTTCACCTTTCGCACATTTACACAGACACAAACTTCTGCAGTTTTTCACTTGCATTGACCACCAGCACCGTGTCATCAGCAAATAACAAGCAACTCACCTCCCCGACCCTCTTCTACCCCTGACAGACTACATACCTGTTCCTCTTTCCAATACCTGCGCCTACACCTCTCTCACCACCCCATCCATAACCAAAGTAAAGAACCATAATGATATGAGACTCCTCTGCAGCAGACCCACCCTCGCGTTCAACAATTCATCCTCCTCTCTTCGTACTCGTAGACATGCCTGACTCTCGTAATTAAAACTAACTCCTGCTTGTTGTAACTTTCCTCCCACGCCATGTATTCGTCACACTTTCCACCAAGCATCTCTGTCAACGCTCTCGCATATTTTCTCCAGATCCATAAATGCCACATACAAATCCATCTGTTTTTCTAAGTATTTTTCTCACATACATTCTTCAAAGCAAACACCTGATCCACACATATCCTCTACCACTTCTGAAACCACACTGCTTCTCCCCAGTCTGATGCTATGCACATGCCGTTACCCTCTTCATCACTACCCTCCCATACAATTTGGCCAGGTATACTCAACAAACTCATGCCTCCGTAGTGTGAATACTCACCTTTGTCCCCCTTACTTTCAAATACAGTTGCATTGTACATGCATTTCGCCAGTCCTCAGATACCTCACAACGACCCATATATACATTAAAAGCCCTATATATATATATATATATATATATATATATATATATATATATATATATATATATATATATATATATATATATATATCTTTCATACTATTCGCCATTTCCCGCGTTAGCAAGGTAGCGTTAAGAACAGAGGACTGGGCCTCTGAGGGAATATCCTCACCTGGCCTCGTTCTCTGTTCCTTCTTTTGGAAAATCAAAAAAAAAAACGAGAGGGGAGGATTTCCAGCCCCCCGCTCCCTCCCCTTTTAGTCGCCTTCTACGACACGCAGGGAATACGTGGGAAGTATTCTTTCTCCCCTATCCCCAGGGATAATATATATATGTATGTATATGTATAAATCAATCGTGTGTGTGTGCCCATTTTTTACGCAAGATTTCATAACACTCTCTCTTCTTGTAACCTGTAACCACATTCGGCCATTTCAAGTCTTATTTCCCTGCAGTGTATCTCATCTGAATATCATTAAGGATGTAAATTTGCGTGGAGGAGCGCAGGACGGGATCAGTGAGAGTGTGTGAGCTACGTTGCTGGAGTCACAAACATGTTTACGATGGGGTGAGGCAGCGGTGGCGTTTGGCTCCGAGCGCTGGGAAGGTTGTTCGCTGCGCACACGTTGCCTGGCTTACGGTGCGCTGGCCAGAGATTATCATACTGGAGAAGACGAGATTTACTCAATGTGCTAAGCACACACACACACACACACACACACACACACAGGTCTCCGAGTTGTGGTGTTTAGCAATACTGACCATGAGTTAGTGCGGGGGGGCCTGTTGGGTTCGAATCCTCATTCCCTTGAGGCCGGTGGATGATTGAGCACCTGGCCTAGACTGGTGTGTGTGTGTGTGTGTGTGTGTTTGTTAGTAAGCATCATGGGAAACAATATAGTCAGAGAGTCTCATCCTCAAGCTTTCCAAAAACAAAAAAAAAATCTTTTTAGAAGACGGCAGGTAATACGGGATCAGCGCTTGTTAGCGAAGGGGGACGTTTTAAAGAAAGCCCAGAAGGTGTGGGAGGTTGATGATGAAACCCTGTAGGATGTCTCAGTGAGGCGCCGGAGTGAGAGAGATTTGTGAAGGAAGAGTCGATAGACAGACGTAGATATCGAAGGTTTGATTTGGGGGGATTTGAGGAAAGGATCGTATTGAAGAGAAAGTAACAAGGATAGGAAATTATAGAAAGCTGATGAAATTACAGCTAGAGGCTATAGCAATACGTAACACAGGACTATAGCAGTATCTAACATAGGCCTGTAGCAATACCTAACATAGGATTATAGCAGTATCTAACATAGGCCAGTAGCAATGCCTATCACAGATCGGTAAACAAAAGGAGATACTGTGAGTATACACACAACATACAGGGTCGACCAGTCATGTTTACGCTCGGATCGAAATCTCCCCGCAGGCAGTTCCTGAGGAATACTTGAGACATTTAAGAACAAGAAGGTGGGAGTGAGCGAGGCATTCCTCAGCGGTGATCGACCAAGGGAAATGAAGAAGAAGAAAAAGAAGAAAACTGAAGAACCATGTCGGAAGCTAAAGTTTGCGAGACACGAAATGAGGAGAGGGGGTGGCTGTAGCACCCGCACCAGTGGTGGGGAGGAGGAAGAGGAGGAGAAAGTGACGAATGTTAAGTGATGGAGATGTTAGACTGAAAACAACGTATGTGATGGTGGCGGGATGACTAGGACATCGGGAAGAGCTGGAATTCAAATGCACCTGATGTTGTTGTGGACGTGGAAAACAAAGCTTACTGGAAGAGATTAGATCTATTGTCTCGTTCTGATCAGAGGAAGGTAAATGTGGAGGAGAAGGAGGATTGTATAAGGTAAATGGGGAGGAGGAGGATTGTATAAGGTAAATGGGGAGGAGAATGAGGATTGTATAAGGTAAATGAGGAGGAGAAGAAGGATTGTTTGTCTTCACAACAGAAAAGTTTAAGGAAACAGTTGTAGATGACCCATCCAGACAACATAATGTTACTGTAGGAAAGATGTGTAAGGTGTTGTTGATGACATATGATTCTACAAAGAGTTTTAACAAAAAGTGATTATATAA
>NC_092230.1:38543098-38555598 GCF_036320965.1 Panulirus ornatus
CAGATTGATGTACTGTATCATCAGGCTAATGTCCTTGTCTTCATCAATCATTTTGCAGTTCGTGGCCACAATATCTCGCACGACCTTTCGATATGTTGTCGTAAATGTGTTCCTGTAGTAAAGTTTGATGCTGTCATGTTGAGGTTGTCTGTTTACCACGAGATGTTTGCTCTCGCATGTTGTTCACAGTGGTAGCAAATTCTGTATTTTTAGATATTCAACATTTGCCGGACACGTCGAAGTTCCTGGTGCTGAAGTTGCCAGGTTGAGCACACCTTGATCGCTCTCCTCACGTACGTACGAATGGCGCTCCTCTTGTAATTTTGAGTACATTCACTTATTCCATTCATACATTCACCTTGGTCGGTGGGATTTCTGTAAACGTCGGTGACGAAAGATCCTGTTGTGGCGGCACTCACCATCACATCCATGAAAGGCATCTTACAATCATGACTCAACTCTAATGTAAATCTTGAGCACTGAAGTCTCCTAGAGTCGGTTTCGAGTGGTTTTCCCCCAGCGAGTTTAAGTTATCGACGCAGATAAAAATGTCGTCTGTGTATCTGCAGTAAACCTGGGGTGTCATGCCCTCAGGCCGCAGTGCTGTAGCTTCGACATAAGACATAAATGCCTGAGCAAAGAGAACCCCCGAGGGTAACCTCATGGCTATTCCATCCACCTGTCGATAAAGCTTGCCTTGTGGGCATCTGAAATGTGTTTCCATGGTGCAGGCATGTAATATATATATATATATATATATATATATATATATATATATATATATATACACTGACAAGAGGTTAGGTGCGATGGAAGGTTTCATCCTGGGTGATAAAGGATTAACGTGTTTGCTCAGACCTTCAGGTGTCTCAGTATGTTGTTGGGTGGGTTTTGCCAGGTAAGGTCGTCCTCTCACAAGGCTGGTCGACTCTTCTGGGTAGCCATGACCTCAACCAACCGACCAGCCAGCCACCCAGCCAGGGGCGAGGCTCACCAACCATATGGTTCCTGGTGGTGTGGTTGGAGAGTGGTGATGCTACTACTACTCCCACCTCTGCCATCACTTTCGTTATGTAGTCATCTATCGTGGGTTTCATCTGGGACTGACTTTAACCATATATCAAGTTTTCTACTCAATGTTTCTGTAGTTAACTCGCACCTATTCTATATTTCTCCTATTACAATAGACAATCTTTCTATCTTTGTTGCCAGCTTCTCTTATATATATTTACTTGATATTTGTTTGGTATACGACAAGATATCCTCGCAGATTTTATACTTCTGTTCCTTCCTTGTTTGAGAGGCTTTCACTCCCGGGTTGTTGAAACTTCTTGCCCAGAGTAGAATGTTGTGTGTGTGTGTGTGCCTCCTTCCCTCGCTCTCCAGGCTGTAAACCTGGGGTTCTATCAGCCTCATGGTAGTTCATGGGTTCCATTCCCTCGACTGTGCTGGTCAGGTGGTTCTTACAACTCTCTCTCTAACTTGTATATTTCCCTCTGTCTGAGTAGGTGACCAACTGACACAGTTGTATTCAACTTGCTTTCTTTATGTATACATAAAACATTATCATAAACAGTTTTCTGTCCCTTGTTGTGAAAGTTTTTATTATCATACCTCTCATTTTTTTCCGTTACCTAGATAGTATTATCATCTCAATATGTGTTTTGATACCTAGTTTCTCTATCAGTTTCAATGTTGGTCTTGTGTACAGTGTTGGCCCTGTTTACAGTCTCATTAATGGATTGTAGATGATTCCATGACTTATCCGCATAAACTATATCTTTGTTCGATCCCATCATTTCATTTCTCCCCAGTCGTAGGTGATGTCTGAACCTTTCTACGCCTCGTTTTGATCATCTTTTCTCTCCAATGATTTTGTTTCCTCTGGTATTATGAGCTGAGTACTTCACCAAGCTCTCTCTCTCTCTCTCTCTCTCTCTCTCTCTCTCTCTCTCTCTCTCTCTCTCTCTCTCTCTCTCTCTCTCATATCCTTCTCTGAGTCTGCCATCATTCCTGTAAAATAACATTGAGATTAACACTGTTTCCTGTGGTATCCACGACTGAACATTGTCCAACCTGGTCACGTTTGACACAACGTTTGAATCCTCTGTTTGTTACAAATTCTTTGATCCGTCTTCGTTCTCTTAACCTTAATGTTTTCTTTCGCTATTTTTTTTCTTCTTTCCAGTGAATTCCTGTGGATCGACTTTGTCAAATTCTATATCAAAACCAAGAGGGAAGAAAAAGTGTTCATTTTCTTGCATTAAAGTTTCATTTAATCAAATCACAATATGGTGTGTGTACTTTTCCCTGACACACACAGGCAGAGAGAGAGAGAGAGAGAGAGAGAGAGAGAGAGAGAGAGAGAGAGAGAGAGAGAGAGAGAGAGACATATATATATATATATATATATATATATATATATATATATATATATATATATATATATATATATATATATATATATATGACTAGCAACAGCCGGGCTACAGAGCCAGCCATCAGCAGACACAACATCCATGACCTGGTCTGTGGGTCAAGCGACCCCTGGGTGGGGGGGGGGGGGGGGCGACAGTTTGAGAAACTACTACGCTGGGGTGACTGATGCTTCCGCCTTCGTCCCCAGTCTCTGGGGGGGAATAGTAATGGATCTTGAAGGGGGTTAGGGGGGTCTTTCTCTGGGGTTATGTGATGGTCCCTGTGGCTCTCTAGGGGTCTAGGAGGATCAGGGCAAGAACGGCAGATGTCTAGTGTGAGGTGTGTGTGTGTGTGTGTGTGTGTGTGTGTGTGTGTGTGTGTCAAGGGCTCCAGTGTACAGAGGAACAACTGATTCGTTCGCTGTGTCAAGGATTCAGTCGAGAGATCCGAACACTGAATGAACTTTCAATATACCGTTAACTGTAGAATTATTATTACTGAGAGAGAGAGAGAGAGAGAGAGAGAGAGAGAGAGAGAGAGAGACAAAACACACATACACAGACACGCACACACAGACACACACACACACAGACACACACACACACACACACACTATATAAATATATATCCCCCTCTCTCTTTCCCTAAGGAAGAGGATAGCGATCCCCCCCCGTCAGCCAGACCGTCTACCGTCTCCAGTAGACCACAGGCCGTGGTCTGGCCATCCCTCACATTTACGTCTTCCCAAAATTCCGGTTTCGAGCGAGAGGTGACGACCTCGGCCGGCCGGACGCCACCACCAGGGGGGCAGAGGCGTCCGGGAAATGTTTGTAGAATGTATTTAAGAACCGGACGCTCGCCTCCTCCACGATTGTCTCCGCAATTATTCTTTCGTAAGCTTATCTCTCTCTCTCTCTCTCTCTCTCTCTCTCTCTCTCTCTCTCTCTCTCTCTCTCTCTCTCTCTCTCTCTCTCTCTCCCTGGTTATATCGCCAGGGTTAAAGTGACGGCTGTACTTCACTGGCTGTCTAGACTCACAGTGGGGTTACTCCCCCTCCTGTAGGGAAGCTGGTCATCAACGTTTTGCTTATCAGAACCTCACAGACCATACTATGTAGTGGGACCTCACAGACCATACTATGTAGTGGGACCTCACAGACCATACTATGCAGTGGGACCTCACAGACCATACTATGCAGTGGGACCTCACAGACCATACTATGCAGTGGGACCTCACAGACCATACTATGCAGTGGGACCTCACAGACCATACTATGCAGTGGGACCTCACAGACCATACTATGCAGTGGGACCTCACAGACCACACTATGCAGTGGGACCTCACAGACCACACTATGCAGTGGGACCTCACAGACCACACTATGCAGTGGGACCTCACAGACCATACTATGCAGTGGGACCTCACAGACCACGCTATGCAGTGGGACCTCACAGACCACACTATGCAGTGGGACCTCACAGCCCATACTATGCAGTGGGACCTCACAGACCACACTATGCAGTGGGACCTCACAGACCACACTATGCAGTGGGACCTCACAGACCATACTATGCAGTGGGACCTCACAGACCATACTATGCAGTGGGACCTCACAGACCACACTATGCAGTGGGACCTCACAGACCATACTATGCAGTGGGACCTCACAGACCATACTATGCAGTGGGACCTCACAGACCATACTATGCAGTGGGACCTCACAGACCACACTATGCAGTGGGACCTCACAGACCATACTATGCAGCGGGACCTCACAGACCATACTATGCAGTGGGACCTCACAGACCACACTATGCAGTGGGACCTCACAGACCACACTATGCAGTGGGACCTCACAGACCACACTATGCAGTGGGACCTCACAGACCACACTATGCAGTGGGACCTCACAGACCACACTATGCAGTGGGACCTCACAGACCACACTATGCAGTGGGACCTCACAGACCACACTATGTAGTGGGACCTCACAGACCACACTATGCAGTGGGACCTCACAGACCACACTATGCAGTGGGACCTCACAGACCATACTATGCAGTGGGACCTCACAGACCATACTATGTAGTGGGACCTCACAGACCACACTATGCAGTGGGACCTCACAGACCACACTATGCAGTGGGACCTCACAGACCATACTATGCAGTGGGACCTCACAGACCATACTATGTAGTGGGACCTCACAGACCACACTATGCAGTGGGACCTCACAGACCATACTATGCAGTGGGACCTCACAGACCATACTATGTAGTGGGACCTCACAGACCACACTATGCAGTGGGACCTCACAGACCACACTATGCAGTAGGACCGCACAGACCACACTATGCAGTGGGACCTCACAGACCACACTCTGCAGTGGGACCTCACAGACCATACTATGTAGTGGGACCTCACAGACCACACTATGCAGTGGGACCTCACAGACCACACTATGCAGTGGGACCTCACAGACCATACTATGCAGTGGGACCTCACAGACCATACTATGTAGTGGGACCTCACAGACCACACTATGCAGTGGGACCTCACAGACCACACTATGCAGTGGGACCTCACAGACCACACTATGCAGTGCGTCCTCACTGACCATACTATGTAGTGGGACCTCACAGACCACACTATGCAGTGGGACCTCACAGACCACACTATGCAGTGGGACCTCACAGACCATACTATGCAGTGGGACCTCACAGACCATACTATGTAGTGGGACCTCACAGACCACACTATGCAGTGGGACCTCACAGACCACACTATGCAGTGGGACCTCACAGCCCATACTATGCAGTGGGACCTCACAGACCACACTATGCAGTGGGACCTCACAGACCACACTATGCAGTGGGACCTCACAGCCCATACTATGCAGTGGGACCTCACAGACCACACTATGCAGTGGGACCTCACAGACCACACTATGCAGTGGGACCTCACAGACCATACTATGCAGTGGGACCTCACAGACCATACTTATGCAGTGGGACCTCACAGACCATACTATGCAGTGGGACCTCACAGACCATACTATGCAGTGGGACCTCACAGACCACACTATGCAGTGGGACCTCACAGACCATACTATGTAGTGGGACCTCACAGACCATACTATGTAGTGGGACCTCACAGACCATACTATGTAGTGAGACCTCACAGACCATACTATGTAGTGGGACCCCACAGATCATACTATGCAGTGGGACCTCACAGACCATACTATGCAGTGGGACCTCACAGACCATACTATGTAGTGGGACCTCACAGACCATACTATGTAGTGGGACCTCACAGACCATACTATGCAGTGGGACCTCACAGACCATACTATGCAGTGGGACCTCACAGACCATACTATGCAGTGGGACCTCACAGACCATACTATGCAGTGGGACCTCACAGACCATACTATGCAGTGGGACCTCACAGACCATACTATGCAGTGGGACCTCACAGACCATACTATGCAGTGGGACCTCACAGACCACACTATGTAGTGGGACCTCACAGACCACACTATGTAGTGGGACCTCACAGACCACACTATGCAGTGGGACCTCACAGACCATACTATGCAGTGGGACCTCACAGACCATACTATGCAGTGGGACCTCACAGACCATACTATGTAGTGGGACCCCACAGATCATACTATGCAGTGGGACCTCACAGACCATACTATGCAGTGGGACCTCACAGACCATACTATGTAGTGGGACCTCACAGACCATACTATGTAGTGGGACCTCACAGACCATACTATGCAGTGGGACCTCACAGACCATACTATGGTGGGACCTCACAGACCATACTATGCAGTGGGACCTCACAGACCATACTATGCAGTGGGACCTCACAGACCATACTATGCAGTGGGACCTCACAGACCATACTATGCAGTGGGACCTCACAGACCATACTATGTAGTGGGACCTCACAGACCACACTATGTAGTGGGACCTCACAGACCACACTATGCAGTGGGACCTCACAGACCATACTATGCAGTGGGACCTCACAGACCATACTATGCAGTGGGACCTCACAGACCATACTATGCAGTGGGACCTCACAGACCATACTATGTAGTGGGACCTCACAGACCACACTATGCAGTGGGACCTCACAGACCACACTATGTAGTGGGACCTCACAGACCACACTATGTAGTGGGACCTCACAGACCACACTATGTAGTGGGACCTCACAGACCATACTATGTAGTGGGACCTCACAGACCATACTGTGCAGTGGGACCTCACAGACCATACTGTGCAGTGGGACCTCACAGACCATACTGTGCAGTGGGACCTCACAGACCATACTGTGCAGTGGGACCTCACAGACCATACTGTGCAGTGGGACCTCACAGACCATACTGTGCAGTGGGACCTCACAGACCATACTATGCAGTGGGACCTCACAGACCATACTATGCAGTGGGACCTCACAGACCATACTATGTAGTGGGACCTCACAGACCATACTATGCAGTGGGACCTCACAGACCATACTATGCAGTGGGACCTCACAGACCATACTTATGCAGTGGGACCTCACAGACCATACTATGCAGTGGGACCTCACAGACCATACTATGCAGTGGGACCTCACAGACCATACTATGCAGTGGGACCTCACAGACCATACTATGCAGTGGGACCTCACAGACCATACTATGCAGTGGGACCTCACAGACCATACTATGTAGTGGGACCTCACAGACCATACTATGCAGTGGGACCTCACAGACCATACTATGCAGTGGGACCTCACAGACCATACTTATGCAGTGGGACCTCACAGACCATACTTATGCAGTGGGACCTCACAGACCATACTTATGCAGTGGGACCTCACTGACCATACTTATGCAGTGGGTCCTCACTGACCATACTATGCAGCGGGACCTCACAGACCATACTATGCAGCGGGACCTCACAGACCATACTATGCAGTGGGACCTCACAGACCATACTATGCAGTGGGACCTCACAGACCATACTATGCAGTGGGACCTCACAGACCATACTTATGCAGTGGGACCTCACAGACCATACTTATGCAGTGGGACCTCACAGACCACACTATGCAGTGGGACCTCACAGACCATACTTATGCAGTGGGACCTCACAGACCATACTTATGCAGTGGGACCTCACAGACCATACTTATGCAGTGGGACCTCACAGACCATACTTATGCAGTGGGACCTCACAGACCACACTATGCAGTGGGACCTCACAGACCACACTATGCAGTGGGACCTCACAGACCACACTATGCAGTGGCACACACAGACCACACTATGTAATGGGACCCACAGACCACACTATGTAGTGGGACCTCACAGACCACACTCTGCAGTGGGACCTCACAGACCACACTATGCAGTGGGACCTCACAGACCACACTATGCAGTGGGACCTCACAGACCACACTATGCAGTGGGACCTCACAGACCACACTATGCAGTGGGACCTCACAGACCACACTATGTAGTGGGACCTCACAGACCACACTATGCAGTGGGACCTCACAGACCACACTATGCAGTGGGACCTCACAGACCACACTATGCAGTGGGACCTCACAGACCACACTCTGCAGTGCGACCTCACAGACCACACTCTGCAGTGCGACCTCACAGACCACACTCTGCAGTGGGACCTCACAGACCACACACTGCAGTGCGACCCACAGACCACACTTATGCAGTGGGACCCGTCTGCTGGTCAATACGTCTTCTCATGTCTCCAACACATATATATGATATTTGTCCACTGAATCTTCACCCGTCTTCAGCAGGTATGGTGAAATTCCATCAGGACCACAAGCCTTGTAGGGGAGAAAACCTTTTAGTATTCTGTTGGTGTCTTTTCTAGCTATTTCATCGTTTTCCAAGACCACCTCCCCACTCCAATACACTGGTGTGGGGAGGTTATATTGTCTTCCACTGTGACAACACTTTAGAACTCGTCCTTCAGATCCACACATATCAATACATCCTCCTCCTATACATCTCTTTCCTCGGAATCCCTTTGTCCAAATTGATTACCTGTAACTAACACTTTACACCAGATAAATTTATGGACAACTTTTACAACACCTCCTGATGCCTGCCTTGTCTACCATATTATCTTCGAAGTTTCTCTCTTCCTCTTATCTCATCCTACTACACTCGTTCTTTGATCTCTTACACCTTACAAACACTGGCTGGCTAGCTGGCTGGGGCGTCGCCTGGATCTTCACAACAGCACATCTCGAAGCTCCTTTGCTTTTCTATACCTTTCAATGAACCATTCGTCCCTCCCTCCATTCCTCCCTCCCTCTCTCCCTGTCCGTCTTTCTCAATCTCTTCCTTGTATTTGAGTCTTTACCCACCCACCTTCCCACTCCCTCACTGTCACTCTCCCAGACCCTCTGGCCACAATAACCCTCCCGAGCTCTATTTCCCAGTCTAGATTTTGCCATAGAAGTTACTGAGAGTTGTGTTATCTCTGGGGTTATATTATCTCATATGTCGTTATCTCTGGGGTTGTATCATCTCTTATGTCTTGTCTCACCTCCTGCTTTTTCATCCCCCTTATTTGCTGTGTAATCAGACTTAAACATTACGTATTCAACTTTCTCAATATATATGTGATAATCAGTACATATGTAATAATCAATACATATGTAATTATCAATATATATGTAATAATACATGTTAGTATGTGTGGGGATAAGATCAAGTGATGGTGGTGTGTATGAGGCCCTATGATCTGTGTGTGTGTGTGTATGTGTGTGCATACAGCATAACATCAATGCTCTCATCAACCTTACATAACCCATCAGATAATTTCTGACATAAGAGTGACAGGAGAATCCTCACACATCACCAAGACAATACGGGAACTACAAGTCAATTAAAGTTTGGGGACGATTAATGAGTTACCTAGATTGGATTCCAGTTCTTATCGGTGCCTCCATCTGTGCACATCCTGGATGGCAGAGGCTGAACTACGAGGTGATGTGTATAGTTGGATTCCCATGTTCTTTATGGGCTTAGTTTTCTGTGAAGTGACTATTAAGAAAACGGATGAAATGTATGAGTTAAAATTCCTTGTTTATCTATCTAGCTATCTTGTATTTTCTATCTATTTATCTCTCTCTCTGCATATCCTCCTGTCTATCTATCTATCTATCCTGGATGTTGGAGGTTTGTATGTTCTATGAAACTGCGCATTTATATGCACTTCGTTTATATATATATATATATATATATATATATATATATATATATATATATATATATATATATATATATATATTCACTCTCAAAACCTTTAGTGAAAATAAATCTTCCTTTTGCACACAATAGATGAGCTTCTCTGAATAGACAACATACATGCATCACACATGATACATAATGTATTCATCCTAATTTGCATAATGAAGCTGGATACAAGGTACTTGCCACCCCCTCCCTACCTGTGAAATAATTCATTAAACGCTACTGTCAAACACACACACACACACACACACACACGCACGCGCGCGCGCTCCATCAGCTCACCCCCCCCTCCTCCCCGTGCTCAAGCATACATTAAAACCACTAACAATCAGTTCTTGTAGTCGTAGTCACAAATATGTTGAGATCATCATCTTCTGTTAACATAGAAAATATGAAGAAGAAGAAAGAAAAAAATGACACACTTGTGACCAAACCTATGCAGCATGTGAGGTCAACTGGAGGGTATGTAGAGGTCACCTTCCGGTCATCTTCACCAGGACCTGATTATGTAGAGTCAGCTGATGCACATGTTTATGTTCTGAGGCGGAGGGGGGCTGGGCTTCAGCGGTCATTATGCTCACTGAGTGGGAAAGGCGGGCCATTATGCATGGTGAGTGGGTCGCTAGGCCATTATATATAGTTGATGGTTGGGGGTTGGTCTTTATGCTCAGGGGGGGAAGTAAAGGTCATTATACATAGCCAATCCGTTAAGTGATATTGAACCTTGTGAATGATATTGTGCTTATTATGCTGAATGAGTGGTGTCAGAGGCCATTATACTCACTGAGTGGGTCGGACGTAATTACGCTCACTGAATGCATGATCAACCACTGCTATACTTAAAGAATATCACATCGCTGAATAACCAGGTTGTTAGGCATGATCTAACACAGGGAGTCGTTGAGTTGAAGACCATTAGTCTCACTCAGTGGCCTAGACGTTGTATGTTGCTCAGTGAGTGGTTCAGCCATTGTTATACACAGTAAGTGGGTCAGACGCCATTGTGCTCAGTAACTGGTTCAGTAATTGTTATAAAGAATGAATGGGTCAGGAACCATCATGCACAGTGAGTGATTCAACAGTCATCATAAAGTGAGTGGGGTTAGGAACTGTCATGCTCGGTGAGTGTTGCATCCATCATCATACACAGTGAGTGGGTCAGGCAGCAGTTTGCTCGATGAGTGGATGTGGGAGCACTATGCTCGGTGGGTGGGTGAAGCAGATGTATGCTCAGTGAGAGGGTGTGGCAGTAACAATGCTCCGTGAGTGGGTCAGACAGCGTTATGCTTTTGGCAAGGTGTGATGCAGCACTATGCTCGGGGAGTGGACCAGATAGCATTATGCTCAGTGAGTGGGTCAGACAGTACTATAATCGGTAAGTGGGTCAAACGGTACTATGCTCGGGGAATGGGGTCAGGAAGCACTGCGCTCGATGAGTGGGTAACGCGTGGTGCGTGGATCAGATAGCACTACGGCAAGTGAATGGGTTAGACAGCAATCTGCTCAGTGAGTGGGTCAGACAACACTATGGTCAATGAATAGGTCAGACAGCGCTATCCTTGGTAAAAAGATCAGACAGCACTATGCTCGGTGAGTGGGTCAGACAGCATTTTGGCCTGTGTGGATCAAATAGCACCATGCTCGGTTAGTGGATCAGACCATTATGCTCAGTGAGTGGATTAGACAGCACTATGCTCCGTTAGTGGATCAGACCACTATGCTCCGTTAGTGGATCAGACCACTATGCTCAGTGAGTGGATTAGACAGCACTATGCTCGGTGAGTCGGTCAGACAGCACTGTGCTCGATGAGTGGGTCAGACAGCACTATCGATTGTGTGTGTGTGTGTGTGTGTGTGGATCAGACAGCACTATGCTTGGTGAGTGGACCATCAAACAGCACTACGCTCGGTGAGCGGATCACCAGACAGCACTACGCTCGTTGAGTGGGTCAGGGACGAGAGAGGGTGGTGAGATAGGGGCCCGGGAGTGAGGGGGGGGGGGGGGGGTTCGCACGAGTGGCCGGGGAGGAAGAAGAAGGTGGTGGTGCGTGTTGCTGGAGACCTTCTACATATGAGAGAAAATGAGAGTTTGGACGTGTCGTGATGAAAGATGCGTGCTGGTAGCCACCCTTACCCCCTCCCACACCCACTTACTGCCTTTTGGGGGGGGAGGGGGTGTGAGGGGCCGGGAGAGAGAGAGAGAGAGAGAGAGAGAGAGAGAGAGAGAGAGAGAGAGAGAGAGAGAGAGAGAGAGAGGAAGTCGTAGGGTCAGGGATGGCAGGGAGTGAGTGCGTCTCATCTGTGACTAAGCGAGTCTCATATCACGGCTTCAACTCGTGTACTTTGTCTGTCGCTTCGTGGCTCGCTTCGTCCACGAACAAGATTTGTAAATAAAACATCCTCATTTATACGAATAAAAAAGAAAAAAAAACCCTCATAAACTTTTTCTTTTTATAACATGGCGCTGGGAAATTCCTGACCATTGTTAGTACCGGCTTTTGTAGTAATACACTCGAACCTTAATGAGGCGCTGAGACAGGGCTGTTACACAGACAGACAGACAAACAGACTGGGAGGTGTGGACCCCAAGACGTGTCACTGGTGACGCCTGGGAACAGCTGAGTTTGTAAACAAATCACAGCTGTTGGACGGGCTAGGCACCACGTGGATCTGACGGCCTCACTACCGCCTCCCAGGATCAACCACGGTGCGTTGCTCATTCGAAAATACACATCCAAGGACTTGGAAAATATACACACATGTTTTGACTTGCACCTCTCTC
>NC_092230.1:38558098-38633098 GCF_036320965.1 Panulirus ornatus
TGGCGTAAGGAGTGAATATCATGTGTGTTTCATGTGGTACCCAGTATGTGGTACCCAGTATTTGGGAACCAGCATGCGATACCGAGTATGACTGGAGTTTTGTTGAGTGAGAACGGTTGATCATTCAAGGTTATGGAGGGTGCGGGTTAACTTCATGTTTGTCATGGGTTGAGAGGGTGACAGTGGACTTCTTTGGTGATGCAGACATTCTGTGTTGAGTGAGGCACTGTACCAACTGTGTGTGTTGCAAAGTGGCATTATTGTCGTTACTTATATAGTGTCAGGGTGGTGTGATGTGATGTTACTGTAAGAGTCAATTGGATGTGAGAGGACCTCCACACCCTTGCCTACCAGTGGGTAAAGAGAGGTGAAACTACAACACGCGAAACAGTCTTATCATCAGCCAGTGGCATAGGAAACTGAAACACTTGACTTGGTAGGACAAGGAGGCTTCACTTTATCTTTAGTGGACTTTGGAGGTGTTCAAACACCCTCACAGCTCGGGTTGAGACTAAGCTTTTGAGTTGGGTGGTTGGTCAACCAAGCTGTTGGAAGCTGAAGCCCTACAGGTCCACGGAACCATCACAGCGTGGCTGGTCTGGTACACTATGTCTACATTTGTCTCGGATCATCTTGAATGTTTCCACCGTCCATCCCGTAGTGTTTCTGGTGGCCACGGGTCATGTGGTCTTAGGCCCAAGAGGTTTAAGATACAATTTCTTGTGCTTATCGCACTTTTTTATTGGTCTCGGCGGTATATTCCTATTGTCATTCATGCCTGTTATGTCAGAAATGAATAATTTTTGAGCGTAAGTTGGGAACTATATCTTTTTACGATTTTCCAGGTCTGGATAATGGTTTATCTCTTTCATCTGCGCCCCAGGGAGTAGAGACTCAGCGATTTCAGTCGTTCTCAGTAATTCAGGTCCCTTACTGTGTCAGTATGGACGGGGAAAATTCTTAGCAAACTTTTCAACTCTGCAGTTTCGTCCACCTTGAAATGTGAGGACAGTACTCAGCAGTATTCCAATCTAGGTGATGGCCACAGAGTATAAGAACTTTGAAAAGAATTATCACTGATTTATCCCCTCTGGTGTTGAAAGTCCGCAGGATCCATCCCACATGTATTTAGACGAGGTATCTGTTGCTTTGTTTTGTTTATTGAAGGTTAGTTCGGTCGGATATTATTGATCTCGAGGTCTTCCACATCGTACACTAGTAATATGACGGTGCCTCTGTCTGCACAGCATTTCGTACTGTTTCTAATTTCTTCGCTCTCTGCTTACCGGAGGATCTGAAACCTTTTCCCACTGAGGTTCATGTTGCCTTCGTCGACCTAATGGAAGTCTTCGTTTATGTCTGATTATAGTTCCTCAGTGTCATGTTTTGGTGAGATTCTTAAGATTGTTCTTACATCATCTGCAAAGGAGGGTTTGAATATGTGACTCAGCGTCAATGTCAGGTAGTGAGGATAAAGAACACAGAGGGCGCAAGTACTGTGCTTTGGAGAACTAACATTTTTTTTTTTTTTATACCTTGGAGGCACAGGAGATAGTGTCATTCCTGTGTGATTTACAACAACGTGTCGTGATCAGCCTCCATTACTTTCCTATGAAAAAAAGTAACTTGGTTTATATATACAACCACATCACCATCATCTGTCAGAGAGACGTGTGTCTTTGAAACTAAAGTCAACAACACCATAATCTCTTGGTCAGTCACGACCCGTCGCTAGCATCTCGATCCACAGCTTAATATGTGGAAGCTTCATGTTTAATTGAGCCTACACAGACACTGTTAGGTCCACAGACTCAGCACTTGGTCTGTACGATAACATCCTCAACCACCCATTGCCTCGTTAGCTTCCTGAACTTTTCACCTGACGTAGCCTAGAGAGAGAGGGAGAGAGGCACAAAGGCCTCCGTGGCTCTCACCTTGGTTGACGTCACGGAAGCTCCCGACCCAGTCAGCCATAAGGCAGCCATCAACAAAGCCATCAGCCATGGACTGCGGACAAGTCTGTCTCATTCCCAGGCTGGATGACTTCCTCGGTCAGCGTCGTCAGTGTCTGTAAGCTTCCGAGGGGCCATCTCCACCTTCCGGTCTCTCACCAGTGGCCTTGTTATTATCATTACTACTACTATTATTATTATTATTATTATTATTATTACAAACATGGACATAAAATAGGATGCACAAGCACAAAAACAAACACACACACATACGAAGCAACAAAGCACGCACACACACACACACACACACACACACACACACACACACACACACACACACACACACACACACATACACACACTCAATCCTCGTATTTCTCTGTCTTTCTGTCATTTTCTCTGTCTCTCATCCTCTTCTGTCTGTATCTCTCCGCCGACATGTGCCACCTGGTCCTGTGAGACGCGTCCCCCCCTCCCCGTGTATCCTTCCGCGCCACAGGTGTCTGGCTCACTGAGACTCTGTCTCTCCGGAGTTTGCTAATGAGGTGAATATCCCGCCCTTGTGTATGTCCCAGGGTAGTGGCCCGCGGGACACCTGGCACACCACACACCACCACACCATCACACGCTCCCGCCAACTTGACGACACTCTCCCTGAACACACGGGGTGGGGGTGTGGACTGGTTGAGGAGGGGGTGTGGCGGTATGCTTTGGGATCGTCGATTAAAGAGAGGAATTAATGTTTCTATATTATGCAAATTAGAATATAGACACAGGTTTCCGTGTATAATATATATATATATATATATATATATATATATATATATATATATATATATATTTTTTTTTTTTTTTTTTTTTTTTTTTTTCATACTATTTGCCATTTCCCGCGTTAGCGAGGTAGCATTAAGAACAGAGAACTGGGCCTTAGAGAGAATATCCTCACCTGACCCCCTTCTCTGTTCCTTCTTTTGGAAAATTAAAAAAAACAAGAAAGGGGAGGATTTCCAGCCACCCGCTCCCTCCCCTTTTAGTCGCCTTCTACGACACGCAGGGAATACGTGGGAAGTATTCTTTCTCCCCTATCCCCAGGGATATATATATATATATATATATATATATATATATATATATATATATATATATATATATATATATATATATATATATGTCCCCTTATTTATCCCTGGGGACAGGGGAGAAAGAATACATCCCACGTATTCCCTGCGTGTCGTAGAAGGCGACTAAAAGGGGAGGAAGCGGGGGGCTGGAAATCCTCCCCTCTCGTTTTTTTTTTGTTTTTTTTTTAAATTTTCCAAAAGAAGGAACAGAGAAGGGGGCCAGGTGAGGATATTCCCTCAAAGGCCCAGTCCTCTGTTCTTAACGCTACCTCGCTAACACGGGAAATGGCGAATAGTTTGAAAAAGAAATATATATATATATGCTGAGAAGATAAGCTGGTGAAAATACTTAAAAAAATATTTTGCATAATTTTGATCAGTCTATAAAAGATCTTTTCCCTAATCAACTCTCGTCAAGATGATTCAGCTTTTTATTGATGTAATGCCATCATCTCTCTCTCTCTCTCTCTCTCTCTCTCTCTCTCTCTCTCTCTCTCTCTCTCTCTCTCTCTCCCCACATCCTGGGTGGAAGGAGAGAAAGAAGGATTATATTCATCATTTACTTCACATCTTCTTCATTCTGACCCCACGTAATCATATACACGAAAAAGTGGCTTTGCGAAGTAAATTTCAAGTGTTTGGCCTCAGCCAGAGAGCGACAGTGTGTTTACATATTTATAAAGAAATAACATCAAGTTCCCTTTTGTTTACACGGGTAAAAAGTTGTTTGCGTCCCACGATGAAGGTCTTAAGTGTAAGTGTTGAATACGTTTCGTCTCGCCACCTTATAAGTGAGAGTTAACGAGAGAACCTGGCTGTATGTTTGGGGGGTAATGGAGAGAAAATGAGAATTAAACGAAGGTTTCAAATTTGAATTGTGATTTCCACTCACTGTATCCTAAGTCGAGATTTTTTGTTTCCTGTGTGGAAGGTTCAAGTCACGAACACAGGGCCTCATTGAGGCCAGGTCGTAGATAAAATATAGAAAAAAATGACCTGAAGAAACGGAGAATTGAGGAGAGAAGGAGAATAATGTGAAAGTTTTTGAGGAGGTGGGAAACCTGTTTTTGTCAAAAGGGTCAGATATCGGCTGTTAGGGGAAAGACAGGAGTAGGTAGAGAGTTCCAAAGCTTGGAGGTGTAGTTAAAGAAACAAACAACACAACCGCCCGTCACCCTTGTGTTGCCAATGGCCACACAAATTAGTCACGTGATGCGGTACTTTGCCGAGTATTACGTGGTTTTGGATGAAGGTGGGGGGCACCCAAGCAGCCAGCTCTCGGGAGCAGAAACCGGAGTAATATGCGTAGGAGAGGGAAAGTGAACCAACACTGCGGCGGAGGTGCAAGTGGGTCACATTTAAATACCAGACTGAGTGTGTTCATAACTAAGAGTTCTTTGAACTCGCCGCTGTTAAATATGTAGAATTTGAAACTTTCCAAACGCAAGGAGCAGTATCCTGTGTCGATGTAGAGAGGATTGAATCCTATTCATTCTTCTGATGCTTTCCATCCTTCATCTCCTTTCCTTCCTGATTCCTCCATCCTCATCCTTCTCCCTCTTCTACCATCATCATCGTTTACCAGCTTTAGTTTTCATCGGATTCTTTTTGACAGCTTCCCAGCTGACAGGTACACAACGGTACAGCAGCTGACAGGTACAGTACGGTACAGCAGCTGACAGGTACAGTACACCTGCTGACATACACAACAGTACGCCAGCTGACAGGTACAGTACGGTACACCAGCTGACAGGTACAGTACACCTGCTGACATACACAACAGTACGCCAGCTGACAGGTACAGTACGGTACACCAGCTGACAGGTACAGTACACCTGCTGACATACACAACAGTACGCCAGCTGACAGGTACAGTACGGTACACCAGCTGACAGGTACAGTACGGTAAAGCAGCTGACAGGTACAGTACGGTACACCAGCTGACAGGTACAGTACGGTACACCAGCTGACAGGTACAGTACGGTACAGCAGCTGACAGGTACAGTACGGTACAGTAGCTGACAGGTACGCAACAATAGAGGTGTAGTTACGTGGTCCATTGTTACCACACGTCCATGAGAGGTCCGGTCCGTAGGCTAGGCTCAACACGTACAGGAAACGCTCCTGGTATACGGACAGGACCGGCCGTAGGTCCCTCACGGACGATATGGTACGTACGTACCTCGTTAGAAAACGGACACCACGGTGCCTACGCAACACTGTCCAAACACGTACGAACGCCGCAACTCAAAGCCAGACAATTCGTACCGAACTCCCAGGTGTGTGAGCGGTGTTGCGTCTCCCTCCAGACGGGTACGTGGCAACACAAGGCCCTGGATGTTCCCTGACCAAATAAGGGGACGATGCCTGACCCCCTCTCTTGACCTCTTCTCGTCCCCTTGACCGAATGTGATCAAAGATGGACGCTTTGTACTTTCGGATTCTCCAGACCTTTCTCTCTGACGTAATCGCGAGGAGGAGGGGGTAAAGGGTGAAGGGAGAGAGAAGGGGGGTGGGATGGGGGTGGGAATGGAAGATGGGTAAAGAGGGGAAGGGGTGGAGTATATGATTTTATTTTATATTTTTTTGTACCGTGTTTGGGTCCGCGCGAGCAAAAGAAAACGGGGATTTCATCAGCTGATTCCTATAGCCCCCCCTCTTCATCAGCTGATGGGTCCATGTTGTGTTTACATAAGTCAGCTGACTGACTCTGGCGGTAGTCACGCTGGATTGTTTCCCATCGTCCAGGTGTCATTGACAGCTTGTGAACACACTAATCCTGGCCTTGCTTGCATGTGAGAGGCACCTGTTGATCCCATAGTCTTCTACACTTGGTGTTGATAGCTGAGGATAGGATTAACACTAGCATAGATGGTTGAATAATAAGACATGCATAGTTAGAGAGATGGACGGATAGATGAATGAATATATAGACAGACAGACAGAGGCAGATAGATATAGATAGATATATAGATAGGTAGATAGCCAGATAGATAGATAGATAGGTAGATAGCCAGATAGATGAATTGATAGATAGATGAATTGATAGATAGATATGTAGATAGATAACCAGATGGGTAGATAGATAGACGTATAGATAATAAGATATAAAAGAGAGAGAGGTGATAGACTGATAGATATAGAGACAGATTGATGGACAGATAGACTGATAAACAGAAACCGAGACAGGCGGGTAGACAGACAGTTATTTCATTGTGCTTTGTTTAGTATCTTTTCAATTCTCTCTTGATTCTGAACCCCCGAATAGATTGCCTTCACGAGTCTCATCCTTCCGTTACCCCACATGTGTAAACCACATGATTGATCTGCGCTCCTAATGATTTACAAATTTACCTTAATCCTATTTAAGTATGTAAATGGTTACCTTAATTACAGCGTAGATTTAATGACAAAATATCTCGTAACGTTTTATGAAAATCTCACCGCTTTAGAACCTGGAATTAATAGAAACAGAAGGTCATACATCAGTATTCACGTAGCCTTCTATATCCGGGTCAAATGCGGTTAGAAATCCGTGAACGTATACGTCATAATCCTTGTCGTGGTTGTGTGGATGATGTATACAACGAAGCGACGGAACACGTAACACACGTCATGCAAAATATCAGAAGTCTTATAGAAGGATATAAAATTCTGTTTCTTTTTCTTCTTCTCATTACTGTTATCATCGTTATTATTATTATTATTACCATTAGTATTTTCATCATTATTATTGTTATTATATCATCATATTTGCCGTTTTTTCTAATTTTCGTTCTTATTATTCCTCCTTTTCATTATCATGATTATGATCATTATTATTTTCATCATTATCATTATTTTTTCGTTTTTTTTTTCTCCGAGAATTATGACAGTGTTTTGTGAGCCCGACAAATACATTATAATTTCTTTTAATTTTCTAAACTAAGGAAAAAAAAGAAGTCGTGCCGTTGATTGAAGATAAAGTTACTTAAGACTTGTATATCTTTTCTCTCAGCATTTTGCTCAATTGTGTGTGTATCTTCTGTCAATCACATGTGTCACTGAGACACACGTAAATCTAAACTCTGGGAGACAGACTTTACTGTCCTTGATGAACAGAGATGGAAAAGATAAGAGGGGAAGAGACAGGTTAAAATTATGTGTTTTTGTTCAAGAGAGAGAGAGAGAGAGAGAGAGAGAGAGAGAGAGAGAGAGAGAGAGAGAGAGAGAGAGAGTTACATAGATGACACAGACCCCAAGGTCCAAGCGAGGTTGTTTGGTCCTAAACAAACAGAAAAGACCATCTTGTAAACAGTAGAAGAAAAGTATAGCGAAGCAAAGGCTCACTCCCCACCTTCCACTTCACAAGTGGAAAAAAAAGAAAATACCTTGCAGGATTAATATGCCTGAAGGAAATGTTTATAGGAAAGTCATAAGGTAGAATGAACATGAATATGGCGCGGCTCCCATCACCAGCGACATGCATCCCATCACTTTTTGTGATAAAGACAATGCTAAGGATAGACTTGAGCTCCAGCCTCTCGACTTACCATTTCTATACTATTCCTAATGTTGAATAATGATACAGATAACATTAAAAAAAAACTTGCAAAGGGACCTAGACACACTCCATTCTTGGTCTGGCTCACACTTCACGATCTCAAACTTGAGTAAGTGTAAAGTAATGCGGATGAGACGCGGGAAGAAGCCTCTAGCAGAAACCTATGTATGAGAGAGACTTGGGAGTTGAGACATCGTCTCAACCTCTGTCGTCAGTCCCCATCCTTGGGGACATATTAATCCCAACTGTCTGCTGGGATATTGCATCTGAAGTTCGTGGATAAGGATATATTATATTCAGCAAGTGGTTCCTATCCTACATAAATGCCAAGATTGGACTACGTTCTTTGGTCACCGGACCTAAAGAAAAGGAAAGAGATGATAGAGAAAGTCTAGAGGAGGGAAAGGCTGAGAGGCTTTGACTTAGCCCACCATAGAGGAGAGAAGAGTGAGGGGTGACGTGATCACAAGTTTTTCAAACCATCTTGATGACGTAAACAGCTTACAGTTCTTCACAAGATGTATGGATTATGACAACCAGAGGAAATGTTATGAAATTTAGCTAGAAACTTGTTAATCAAGATGTGAGGAAGTACATTTATAGAACTCTAAAGAGAAGCGGACTAATGTACCATACTGAATGAGATGCCGTACATAGATTTAAGAAATTTTGTTATAGAGAATGTACAAAAGATGGGGTCACCACCACCAGTGTAGAACTCCCCCCCCCCCCCCATCCCGTAGTACAGTAGTACAAATATGTAATCACAAATAAGTCATCAGAGATCCACCTAATTCACGCACTTTCTACAGACACACACACACACACACACACACACACACACACACACACACACACACACACACACACACCTCCATATTCACCCCCCATGCATATTCACACCCCCTCCCCCTCCCTTTCTTCAAGCAATTCGTACTTACAAGCAATCCATCAACTCCCCGTGGTGTCCCCGTATGCAAATTGGGCATAGATTCCCGTCATATATCAGGAATTTTGGCTTCGTCTTGTCCGCCTTGTCGAGGGAGGAGGGTTGGGTTGGGGGGGAGGGGTGAGAGGGGGGGGTTAAGGGTGGTCTGATCGGGGTCCCGCAGAGGATTTCCAATATACAAATAATTTATGAGCTCAATGTAAAGGATGTGTGTGTGTGGGGGGGGAGGAGGGGGGTAGGAGGGGAAAGAGGGGGTTAGGGAGAGGGATGGATGAGAGGGGAAGGAGGGAATGGGAGGGGGGTGTTATATACGTATATCTTATGTCCACATACGTTGTGTGTACGTTGTAACAGCAGTTCAGCGTCCTCCAATATATATTGATGTCTCGTGCCAGACGGATCCGAACACTAATATTCTGGCCAAGAATTATAAAGAAGTGTTCCCTTCTTCTTCTTGTTCGTAGTTTTCAAAATCTTATGTTATATATTTTGTGATTTTCTGACCAATGTTGAGTGAGATAATGCTATATATATATGTGTGTGTGTGTGTGTGTAAACAATGCTAGGATTAAACATCCTTCGATATTTCACACGAAGAACGTCTTAAGATACTAAAAGAAAAGAATATAAAATTGACTGGAAACAATGTTATACTTTTGTTCAGATCTAATCTAGATATTAGAATTAGAACACATGGTTTGATTTTAATCTGTAAACACCGCGGACACGTGAACCAATATTTGGGAGCGTTGAAAAATGTGTGGAAGGCGAGAACATTATCTCGGAGAGCAAAAATGGGTATGTTTGAAGGAATAGTGGTTCCAACAATGTTATGTGGTTGCGAGGCGTGGGTTATAGATAGAGTTGTGCGGAGGAGGGTGGATGTGTTGGAAATGAGATGTTTGAGGACAATATGTGGTGTGAGGTGGTTTGATCGAGTAAGTAATGAAAGGGTAAGAGAGATGTCTGGTAATAAAAAGTGTGGTTGAGAGAGCACAATAGGGTGTGTTGAAATGGTTTGGTCACATGGAGAGAATGAATGAGGATAGATTGACAAAGAGGATATGTGTGTCAGAGGTGGAGGGAACGAGGAGAAGTGAGAGACCAAATTGGAGGTGGAAGGATGAAGTGAAAAAGATTGAGCGATCGGGGCCTGAACATACAGGAGGTTGAAAGGCGTGCAAGGAATAGTGAATCGGAACGATGTGGTATACCGGGGTCGACGTGCCGTCAAAGGGCATGTGAAACGTCTCGGGTAAACCATGGAAAGTTTTGAGTGGCCTGGATGTGGAAAGGGAGCTGTGGTTTCGGTGCATTATTACATGACAGCTAGAGACTGAGTGTGAACGAATGTGGCCTTTGTTGTCTTTTCCTGGCGTTATTTCTCATGGTCACTGGAGCATAAGAGCATATTCCTCACTGGCTCTGGAGCATGATGAGAGCAACTTTCTTACGACCACCGGAGCATAATGAGAGCATATTAATCAGTCACTGAAGCATGATTGGAGCATATTTCTCAGCATGACCAGAGCATGATGAGGGTGTGCATCTATTAGGTTCACTGAACGTCATAATGTTGTATATTCCACAGTCAGTGGCGCATGACCTGAGCATTACTTCTTATGGTCAGTAGAGGGCCATGAGAGCATGAGTCACGGTAGTAGTGATTGGAGAGCATATTCCTGTGGTATATGAGGCCGGTGTGAGCATACTATGAGCATGATAGCTCCCAGCTGTGAGATGCGCATGCGCCAGGCCACCTCGCTGTTTCTTACCAGGATTATCAAGGTAATGGACGGATATCTTAACCACAGGATGAACGTAGTTGGATAATGCTTGTCTGCTTTACTTGTATACGTCCTTGTTACCGCTCCTCATCCTACCACCACCACCTCACTGTCCTACCACCACACTGCTCTACCACCACCACAGTATAATACTACCACTCTATACTACCACACTGCCTAACACCACTTATCGATAGCCCCCCCCCCCCCTTTATCTTTACCCCAACACACACACACACACACACACACACACACACACACACACACACACACACACACACACACACACACCCTGTCCCCTTTCTCCCTTCCCCTAAATCTTCCCTTTCCCATAAGATTAATGTCCTGCACACCCCTACCCCCCTCCCCTGTACAAAGGGGCCTATCCATCACCCCCTCCCCCCCTCCCCCCTCCCTTTTCCCTCTCTCGCATCTTAAACAGTAGTCCACCTGCAACAACACACACACACACACACACACACACACCCCTCCCTCGTTTTCCTTATGCTTTCCCTTTGCTCTCTCTCTCTCTCTCTCTCTCTCTCTCTCTCTCTCTCTCTCTCTCTCTCTCTCTCTCTCTCTCTCTCTCTCTCTCCCCCTCCCTCCCTCCCTCAACCTTTGTCTACCCCCCTTCATCCCTGAAACCCCTTTTACCACCCCTTACCACTGCCCCTGCTCACGCCCTAGCTACCCTCACCATCACTAGTTTCCTCGCTGAAGTAACTACGGTGAAGGGCAGCGAGTTATGGCTTCACTACAAAGGACGTAACTCACAGTTGGTAGTGGCTGATGGCGTGTAGAATGTACGCTGATTGGATAGGGTAAAGTGGTTGGGGTGGGGGGGGGGGTAAGAAGGTTGGTGTATGACGGCGTACAGGTGGTTTGAGAAGGGTATATATATGTGTGTGTGTGACTACATGGAGGTATATGTACGTATATGTGCTCCGTCGTACATACATGCGTTTACAATACATTTTTGTCAAGAATAGACATACCGACTGTCAAGAGTAAAAGTAGAGTTGTGAATGATTTACACAAAATGTTGTGAATCATCCCAAATAGCATTTTGTGGGATGATAATAGTGTTCGTTATTTTTATTGATTATAATGGTTACCACCGCAGTGCTGGCCAGTCTGTACAACCTCTGCTCTCTCTTCTTGCGATGTGCGTTACGCGCTGGCCGTACCACGTGGTAAGTTCTTGTCGTATGTACTCCTAGGAAGGTAATATGTACTCATCTGTGTCAGAGGTGGAGGGAACGGGGAGAAGCGGGAGACCAAACTGAAGGTGGAAGGGTAGAGGGAAAAGATTTTGAGTTGTGGGGGGCCTGAAGATGCAGGAGGGTGAGGGGCATGCACTGGATAGAGTGAATTAGAACGATGTAGTATACAGGGGTCGACGTGCTGGCACTGGACTGCATTAGGGCATGCGAAGCGTCCGGAGTAAACCATGGAAAGGTCTGTGGGGCCTGGATGTGGATAGGGAGCTGTGGTTTCGGTGCATTACACACGACAGCTGGAGACTGAGTGTGAACGAGTGTGGCCTTTCTTCGTCTGTTCCTGGCGCTATCTTGCTAACGCAGGGAACGGCAATCAAGCATAAGAAAATGTATTGTAAAATGATAAATGAAAATGATAGAAAAGAGTATATGTAATAAATTAACACATGATCAGCTTTTATCAGAGGACACAACACACAGTCGGCAACAACAACAACAGCACAAGCTGAGGCCAGAGACAAAAATAACCAATTGTTCCTAGCCACGATTTGACGCGGCAGCCATCTTGTTTATGTCAACCCGGCAGGCTTGCTGGGAAGGGAGAGAGAGAGAGAGAGAGAGAGAGAGAGAGAGAGAGAGAGAGAGAGAGAGAGAGAGAGAGAGAGATAACCCTATCCCAGATCTTGTTCCCTCTGTGGAGGAATCATTTCCATTGACATGTAAAACGTGAAATTCGACGGATGGCAATACCTGTAAACGTACACTCAGACCGTAAATTCTCCCTCGGTTGAGATGGATTTCAAGACTGAACTCCACGTACATCTCTCCCTTCCTCTTGATCAAGGTCTGGAAAACGTAATTACGACGACGCCGTTTTCCCTCCTTTTTATCTTCTTTTGTTTTTCAAAGTATTCGAATCTCATCGGGACATGATGATAACTTGGGATTCAAAGAGGACAAATAGGGTCTCCAGATGAGTGATGCGTAATGTGTTATCAGTGTGAAAACAACTACAAGATCTTTGTTCGAAGACTTTTTTTTTTTTGTTTGTTGCCTTTGGTCATAATATCGTTCGAAACCTATGGGGTTAAAAAAAAAATAACGTTTCATGGTCAGGCTGTACATATGGTAAAAAAAAGTATCTTGTCACTGTGTGAAATAATGAGACCAAGTACGAAGGATTTTGAGAAATGCCCGTTGGTCTGGCTACGTGCTTTCACGATATAGTAATGTATTGATTACGTGCGACTTTTCCTGTCATTTAACATGATACTCTCGATGTAAATAACAATAACTATAAACCTGGGCTGCCATAATTACCAGGGAATTTGTCTCACATGCACACTGACCAAACCTAACCAAACAACACGAGTCCTATTGACAACTTCAAAATTCAGTGGTCTCTTCTGTGAAGATACTTATTTTTTTTTTTTTTTTACTGTGTGTACAGTGCAAGACATAATTCATAATTAGATGACAATAGATACTTTATATTCATCTGGGGGATATTCTTATATCTATTAGACCTTCGTAAATGTAAAGATCTACTGATAGATGAATTAGTGAATAAAACACGAGTGGAAAATATTCTACGAGGATTGGGTCAGTCGTTAACAATGTTTGGATGGTTGCTTTTTTTGGGGGGGGATGGGGGGATGGTGGATGGGGGGTGAGGCTCATATTAAGTACTAGAATTATTAAGATCAGTCGTCAATGTTAACTTATAACTAACAGTCGAAAAGTCCTGAACATCTTCTTCAGGATGCACCGCATTCTACACACACACACACACACACACACACACACACACACACACACACACACACACGAACCTTAATGGTATAATGAAAAATACTTGATTTAAAAGAAAGATAACCATATTTTAAAACTTTATATTGGGCACATTATATCACAAGACTACGTAAAGAAATACATTATTGGAATATGAAAATTTTAGCTTTATTGAAAAAGTAAAAAAGATGATTTTATTACCATTTCATATACTCGAAAAGCACTGTCGTAGGGACTGATGAATGAAGAAATTATAAGGGTTGAATTCCCGTATCTGTGGCTAGAGCCAATCATCCATAATTGCCAGAATAATATATGAAATTCTTTCTACGAACACTATATATATATATATATATATATATATATATATATATATATATATATATATAATTTTTCAGTCAATATTGTTATAAAATATTATGGGGCAACAAGTGACAAAGTTGGTGAGGTTATCGGGAAAGTATCCAACTTTCTCCATCGCCAAAGTTTGTGTTCGATAATCCACGGTGAAAATAGCCACCCAACCTCCAGCCTTCTCCTGCACACTCTACTTTCTTCTCTCGTCTTCCTCAATCCTTCTCTCCGTCACTCCCTCCTTCCTGCTTTCCTTTCCCTTCTTTCCTATTTCCTTCCTTCCTTAGTTCCTTCCTATCTTCTCTTTCTATCTATCTTTCTATGCATTTCCAGCTGTTTGTGTTCTCCCCCTCAGTGTGTGTGTGTGTGTGTGTGTGTGTGTGTGTGTGTGTGTGTGTGTGTGTAGACAAAGGTATTCAGATTCAAAAAATGTGCGCTGGCAAACACACACACACACACACACACACACATTGACAGAGAGAAGACATAGTAATCAAGAGACCACACAGACTGATGCAGATGTTCCATATGTAGTGTCTGAGGTGTTCATGAGAGAGAGAGAGAGAGAGAGAGAGAGAGAGAGAGAGAGAGAGAGAGAGAGAGAGAGAGAGAGAGAGAGACGTAAAGACAACAGCGAGAGGACGAAGCTACTCCCCCTGCGGCAGTAGAGGCAGGTCTGTGGTGTTAAGCTCGTAGGAGTCTCCTCAGGATGACGTAATATAAATACAGATGGACTGGTAGGGTGTGGTAGAGAGCTGGCTGGAGTTCAAGGATCGTATTAAGGAAAGCAAACCTCATGTTGTTGTTGTTGTAGAAAACAGTACTTAGTGAAGGGTTAAGATCTGACCCCTACATGTCCAGAGAGACATGTTAGAGCGAGAAGGAAAAACAGAAGACAAAGGAGAAGGAGAAGAAGGATTAGCTTTCTTTAATAACTGACGGGAACAAGTTTCAGAGAACATTGAAAGATGGGCTAATTCATGTGATGCACTGTGGGTGCAGTACCTATAGGAAAGAACAGAATAGTGATGCTAATGACATATAATCCTTCGAAGACTTCTAATGAACCAGAACAAATACACAGACACATCCGTAAAGGTAGAATAATATTGGTTGTGTCAGCACAGAAGGAAGACAGTAGGATGAAAGGAGTTGAGGCACCATCACAAGTGCATATTATCTTCTCACACACTGGCATGGATACTGAGAATATCATATATGACACACCAGTTGAGGAAGGCGAGCATGAAGTACTGACGTTTGATTGTATGGAAGATGTGGACGTAAAGAGAACTGGCGAAAAAGACTAGACTCGAAGGGGATATAAGATCCTGGATACTACACAAAACAATGGAATTTCTATGGGAACGTATAGTGAGAAAAGGAATTCCATAACCTTGGTAACGGGTCATTTTCGTGGGAAGTTCTCTGAAATTTACAGTGAAGGAGCTGGAACATAAGGGCACAATTTCAGCTTCAGATACAGATGGGAGTTTGGAAAATATGAAAGACATCGTTTAGTGAAGGATGAAAGATTGAAAGAACTTACGAAAGTCCTGCCAAGAAGATACAGTCGGGACTTCCACCAGTCAGCATCCACAGAGTGTACGAGAGGAAGAAACGAGTATAACTAGAAGAAAAGAAAAAAAAGAAGGAACAGAGGAACTCTGAGAGAATATTGTGGACGATGCAAGAGAAAATCTACAACTTTTCCATAAATTCATCGAGTAAATTTGCAGATAAAGATCAGGTAATTAGGCGAAGGGATTTAGAGGAACGATTTGTAGAGGATAATGTAAGAATGTGTGCAGACGTAACAATGAAGTTTGGAAATATTTTTACTGTGGAAACAGAGAAACTAACTATTGACTGGGCCTTGGACGGTATTGAAATGCTTTAAGAAAGACATAAACAGACCAATTGAAGGATCATGGCCCATATAAGGCTGATGGTTCAGACCAGAAGTGGTCAACCAATGGGGCTGTCCGAGGGTTAACATACGGCTCCTCAAAAGCCTGGATGCGGGTCTTTGAATCACTGAAGAAAAACATACAATTACCAGGACTGATTGTGTGAGACAGACCTCGCCAACGTTAAACGATATATAGACATTTTTTTGGGAGCTGCTACTTATACTTCTTAACGATATACCATATCATATATATCGGGTTTGATATGACTGTATGAGGACAACATAAAGGCCTTTGAAGTGATGATGATAATATTTGTTAAAGGGCATCGTTTGTTTTCGTTTCTTAACGAGTTTGTTTGAGGATTCGATCATTTTGGTTCATCTGTAACCTCACACACACACACCACTGGGGTGACCTGCCCCAGACACTCTGTAGGAACTGTGGAAATTTCTTAGATATACGAGTTCCTTACCCACTCTGAAAATGGAAGAGAACTGTAAACGAGAGAGAAGGAAAATACAGTGGCAAAAATCAAGGCTCCCAAAATGAATGGAGAAAATAAGTCTCTTTTTTTGTTATTTGCATTTAAAGGCAAGGCCATGTCATTTTTCTTCTTCTTTTTTTTCCCCCCCAGACATGTAGAACACATGTGTGTTATTTCGAACCTTTAGACTCGTATCGTCATTTCGCTTCGTCACACACGAGCAGAGGAACCAAGGGTCACCACAAAGTTACGAACCCAGCCAGCACTGTGAAGGGACACACACACACACACACACACACACACACACACACACACACACACACACACACACACACACACGAAGGAAGAAAACTTATAAACAAGATTTTCAAAGAGGTAATTGAAGTCAAGGACACGACTATGGTTACTTGAGCGTCTCTCTTGAGCCACACTGGGAGTTTACAGTTCCATCCAACACATCTGTAAGTCTTCCTTACTCATATCACACTGGTCTGTGGGTCCCTGATATCTCGCACCATCACAAAACAGCCTCGAAGGGATCCAGACTCGAAGGAACCCAGTGGTCTGTTACCGTATTGAATTCCTCTTAAGTTTCTTTTTCTTGAAACATGGATTAGTACCTTTACGGAACGCCCACAGGAACGTACGAAGCTGTGTCCGTCCGTCCGTCCGTCCGTCCGTCCATGGATGGGTCTGTGGACGGAGATGTACTCCCTAGTGCTGGACGTTACATTGTACCACTGAACCCGAACGTCTGGGTCCTGGAAGATCTCACACACCAGGTCACGTCACGAAACCTGTTTTGGACACTGTAATCTCTCTCTCTCTCTCTCTCTCTCTCTCTCTCTCTCTCTCTCTCTCTCTCTCTCTCTCGACCACCAGTTTCGAGATCTTGATGGTGGGTGCGAACGAGGGCGCTACCGTTCTTGGATCGCCGCCTCCCACCGGGGCGCCATTCACTGGCTCTCGAGAGGCAAGAGGTCTCTTTCACTCTCTCTCTCTCTCTCTCTCTCTCTCTCTCTTTTTTTCTTTTTCTTACCTGTCGCGGCGGCTGCTGGAGGAGCCAGGGTGGGTTAGTGATCGTGCTTTTTGCCACCTAGCAGACGTGAACGAACACGCCATTTTCTATGGCTCACAGGGTCTGCACCTTGCTTAGGTGTGTCCCTCCACCCCTGTCTGGCTTGAGGTGGCTACTCCCTACTACACTAGGAGGTTGAAATCAGAATCCATTTCCTACGAAAAAGATAAGGAATCAAACCCCATTTGCTGGGGAGGGGGGGGATATAAAGTACCAGATCTCTTATCGTGCGGGGGTAGAAAAAAAGGGGGGGGGGGGGAAAGAATCAGACCTCATATACTTAGGGTTATAAAGAGTTCGATCCTTTATCCTACGTCTCGCATAGGATCAGAACCTGTGGTATTGATCCTCACCGCTCACGGAGGCTTGTTGACGGGTCTCTCCTCCTAACCATATTACTCCTTTTCGTTTCGTGGAATCCGGGTATTGCTCGTTCTAATTTACTTAATCACTTGTCTTTTTAGCTCCCTAAGTGATCCTGTTTAATTCATTCATTATTCACGAACCCTTCTAATACTGCCAGTCTTCATTCATTTATTCATTACTTCCTTTGGCCTTCTTTCGCACATGGGTTTAAATATCTCCCTTATTTATTTATCTCCGTCTTTCACTCATTGTTTTCCTTCTCTTACTTGTTTACACGTGGCGAGACGACTGTAAACAATGCCCTGGAGAAGTGTAAATAAGCAGTGTTTGCGTTGCCAGGGGTTCGAATCTCAGCTTTAAGATATGTGATTAAGCGTATGTCAGGTGATCAAGAAGGGAAGACCAGTGTTATTCAGTGTAGAACGAGAGGTTCAAGTGAATAACATACGATGTATTTACATGTGTATGCTATCATGTATAATGAGGTGTTATCCATACGGTAAAAGTTAAAGGTGGGGGATGTTTCTTTCCTTCATTCATTCATTCAGTATGATATAGCATTATTCAATCCTATACAATGTATGTTATAATCACTGAATATATGATATACGGTATATAATCTTTTGCAATAAATTTTTTTCTTCTTTCTCCTACTTACTCACTTAAGGATTGTAAGTAGGTATGTAAGTGCCTCATGTCTACTGTAAGTGTATGATAATGAGATGAATAACATTCTACCATCTACATCCTCATTAAATGGCTTGGGCCATTTAAAAGATCATTCATAAACTCATGGAAAAAGAGTTGAATGTTATTCATTTATTCACTGTGTTCATACAATGAAGGAAGGTTCAGAAGGACGATGAATGAGGGTGAAGTGAGGAGAGAATAAGACATACGTAGATGAGAATGAAGTACAAGAGAGAGGAGAAGAAGGGATGTGTGGGAAGAGCTGGAACAATTTTGATGAAATACTTAAAGAAAATGGGATTTCGAGGATGTACGAATATATGTATGTATATATATATGTATATATATATATATATATATATATATATATATATATATATATATATATATATATATATATATATTATCCCTGGGGATAGGGGAGAAAGAATACTTCCCACGTATTCCCTGCGTGTCGTAGAAGGCGACTAAAAGGGGAGGGAGCGGGAGGCTGAAAATCCTCCTCTCGCTTTTTTTTTTTTTCTTTTAATTTTCCAAAAGAATGAACAGAGAAGGGGGCCAGGTGAGGATATTCCCTCAAAAGCCCAGTCCTCTGTTCTTAACGCTACCTCGCTAATGTGGGAAATGGCGAATAGTATGAAAAAAAAAAAAAAAATATATATATATATATATATATATATATATATATATATATATATATATATATATATATATATATATATATGTATATATATATACAAACACAGACACACACAAGAAATAAAGGGTGAGTGGAATAAGAGGAAATATATGAGAGATGTTGTGGAGGAGGAACAGAGAGAGAGAGAGAGAGAGAGAGAGAGAGAGAGAGAGAGAGAGAGAGAGAGAGAGAGAGAGAGTGTTCCGAAAGGCGATTTGTTTGTTGTCTCTGGTCTGGGGGTTGGGGGAGGGTGTGGGGTGGTGGTGGGGGAGGGGGGGTGCTGGTGGGGGGGTAGGTGTGGGGTGCTGGACATGATGATGATGTTTCGCGATATTGACCTCTTGAGCACGAGGTGGTACGACCTTTAGGAAACGACGGTACGACCCTTGAGCACGACGGTACCACGCTTGAACACGACGGTACGACCTTACGTGTGAAAACCTGGTCTTGTCAAGTTAAAGGCTAGGCCATTATGCCCAAGAGTCTTGCAATCGTGCTCAAAGGTCGTATACCGTCGTGCTCAAGGGTCGCACCGTCGTGCTCAAGGGTCGCACCTTCGTGTTCAAGGGTCGTACCGTCGTGCACAAGGGTCGTACCGTCGTGCTCAAGGGTCGTACCGTTGTGCACAAGGGTCGTATGCCGTCGTGCACAAGGGTCGTACCGTCGTGCTCGAGGGTCGTACCGTCGTGCTCGAGGGTCGTACCGTCGTGTTCAAGAGCCGCACCGTCGTGCTCAAGGGTCGCACCGTCGTGCACAAGGGTTGTATACCGTCGTGCACAAATGGTCGTATACCGTCGTGCACACGAAGTTACCTAGAAAAGTTAAAACAGAAATATCTCCCCAGCCCATCAAAACCTCCCCACACCCCACCCCATCAAAACCTCCCCACCCCATCAATCTCTCCCCACCCCATCAATCTCTCCCCACCCCATCAATCTCTCCCCACCCCATCAATCTCTCCCCACCCCATCAACGTCATAGATCGGTCATACATATCCAGTTCTTCGCTCCACTTCAGCTGGACAGAGACAGACCGACAGATACAAAAGTAAAAACTAGAAGGAAAAAAAGAATTGGATGAAGATGGTGATGTAGAGTGAGAGGAAAGGAAGGATGAAGATGATGATGATAAAGATGAGCACAGGGGATAATTCTTACGATGTGTTGGTGCAGAGAACCAGATATGGTACAGGAGATAGATAGATAAATAAAGATAGATAGAGAGATAGATAGATAAACAGAGAAAGATGGATATAGATAGATAGATATAGATAGATAGATAGATAGATACATAGATAGATAGATAGATAGAGAGAGAGAGAGAGAGAGAGAGAGAGAGAGAGAGAGAGAGAGAGAGAGAGAGAGAGAGCAAAATGACCCTCCATTCATGCACTAGAGGTTGGTTGGGGTGGGGGGGGGGGGGGGGGTTAGGAGGGTTCAGATATCCTCAGCTCCACTACACGAGTAGATACAGTTTCACAGGTGGTCCTCCAGGCTGGAGTTATTGCTTGCTTGGCTGGTGGAGATGGAGTGGTCCTTGAGGCTGGTGGGCGGGGGCGGGGAAGGGGGGGGGGGGGGGGGTCTCTGGTCGTCTCCTGCGTGGCGGAGTGCAGCACCTGGGGGGTGTCTGCCTGCCCCCGAGCACACGTCGTCAACAACACTGCACATCTGTCACTATGGAAACGGGATCGCTGCTCTCTCTCTCTCTCTCTCTCTCTCTCTCTCTCTCTCTCTCTCTCTCTCTCTCTCTCTCTCTCTCTCTCTTTACGTCTTTCGCTGGTTAATAATATATATATATATATATATATATATATATATATATATATATATATATATATTTTTTTTTTTTTTTTTTTTTTATACTTTGTCGCTGTCTCCCGCGTTTGCGAGGTAGCGCAAGGAAACAGACGAAAGAAATGGCCCAACCCCCCCCCCCATACACATGTACATACACACGTCCACACACGCAAATATACATACCTACACAGCTTTCCATGGTTTACCCCAGACGCTTCACATGCCTTGATTCACTCCACTGACAGCACGTCAACCCCTGTATACCACATCGCTCCAATTCACTCTATTCCTTGCCCTCCTTACACCCTCCTGCATGTTCAGGCCCCGATCACACAAAATCTTTTTCACTCCATCTTTCCACCTCCAATTTGGTCTCCCTCTTCTCCTCGTTCCCTCCACCTCCGACACATATATCCTCTTGGTCAATCTTTCCTCACTCATTCTCTCCATGTGACCAAACCATTTCAAAACACCCTCTTCTGCTCTCTCAACCACGCTCTTTTTATTTCCACACATCTCTCTTACCCTTACGTTACTTACTCGATCAAACCACCTCACACCACACATTGTCCTCAAACATCTCATTTCCAGCACATCCATCCTCCTGCGCACAACTCTATCCATAGCCCACGCCTCGCAACCATACAACATTGTTGGAACCACTATTCCTTCAAACATACCCATTTTTGCTTTCCGAGATACTGTTCTCGACTTCCACACATTTTTCAAGGCTCCCAAAATTTTCGCCCCCTCCCCCACCCTATGATCCACTTCCGCTTCCATGGTTCCATCCGCTGACAGATCCACTCCCAGATATCTAAAACACTTCACTTCCTCCAGTTTTTCTCCATTCAAACTCACCTCCCAATTGACTTGACCCTCAACCCTACTGTACCTAATAACCTTGCTCTTATTCACATTTACTCTTAACTTTCTTCTTCCACACACTTTACCAAACTCAGTCACCAGCTTCTGCAGTTTCTCACATGAATCAGCCACCAGCGCTGTATCATCAGCGAACAACAACTGACTCACTTCCCAAGCTCTCTCATCCCCAACAGACTTCATACTTGCCCCTCTTTCCAGGACTCTTGCATTTACCTCCCTAACAACCCCATCCATAAACAAATTAAACAACCATGGAGACATCACACACCCCTGCCGCAAACCTACATTCACTGAGAACCAATCACTTTCCTCTCTTCCTACACGTACACATGCCTTACATCCTCGATAAAAACTTTTCACTGCTTCTAACAACTTGCCTCCCACACCATATATTCTTAATACCTTCCACAGAGCATCTCTATCAACTCTATCATATGCCTGGGGATAGGGGATGAAGAATACTTCCCACGTATTCCCTGCGTGTCGTAGAAGGCGACTAAAAGGGGAGGGAGCGGGGGGGCTGGAAATCCTCCCCTCTCGTTTTTTTTTTTTTTTTTTTTTTCAATTTTCCAAAAGAAGGAACAGAGTGGGGCCAGGTGAGGATATTCCACAAAGGCCCAGTCCTCTGTTCTTAACGCTACCTCGCTAACGCGGGAAATGGCGAATAGTTTAAAAGAAAAAAAGAAAGATATATATATATATATATATATATATATATATATATATATATATATATATATATATATAATTCTGTGTAGGTAGGGTGATCACATGAGACGCGTCGTTTCAGGAGAATCATATATTCTTCTAAATCAAGTTAGCCTCACGGTGAGCTGAGCCTTCAAGAAGGTAATTACCGGGAAACGTCGTTAGAGAAAAAGAGAGACAAAGAGATCTTAAATATGACACGTATTATCCCCGTCTCTCTCTCTCTCTCTCTCTCTCTCTCTCTCTCTCTCTCTATCTCTCGATACATAGATAGATAGATAGATAGAGAGAGAGAGAGAGAGAGTGTTTCCGCTTAACATGCATATTTATGGTAGTTCTCAGCGTTGCAAGTCTTAATTTTTTTTTCTCTTTTTAATTCTCTCGTTAACTATGATTCTGGCGAGTCTAATTAATGACGTAATTAACTATCATCTCAGTTTAGTGACTCGTTTATGTTTTTCGTGTTTATGTATTTTTTCCTCTCTTTTTTTTTTATTATATAAACGTTAGATGTTGATGTTTTCAAATCTTGGTTAATTATGAAGTGATTTGGTAAAACAGGTTATTTACAATTTAGCCTCATGCCCGCTGCTCTGTTAGCACGGTTGGGAAGTTTGTATGTATATATATGTATATATATATATATATATATATATATATATATATATATATATATATATATATATATATATATATATATATATATATATATTATATATATATATATATATATATATATATATATATATATATATATATATATATATATATATATATATATATATTGAATATGCTACATGCAAATCCATTTATGGATCTGGAGAAGGCATATGATAGAGTTGATAGAGATGCTCTATGGAAGGTATTAAGAGTATATGGTGTGGGAGCCAAGTTGCTAGATGCAGTGAAAAGTTTTTATCGAGGATGTAAGGCATGTGTATGAGTAGGAAGAGAGGAAAGTGATTGGTTCTCAGTGAATGTTGGTTTATGGCAGGGGTGTGTGATGTCTCCATGGTTGTTTAATTTGTTTATATATGTGGTAGTTAGGGAGGTGAATGCAAGAGTTTGGGAGAGAGGGGCAAGTATGCAGTCTGTTGTGGATGAGAGAGCTTGGGAAGTGAGTCAGTTGTTGTTCGCTGATGATACAGCGCTGGTGGCTGATTCATGTGAGAAACTGCAGAAGCTGGTGACTGAGTTTGGTAGTGTGTGAAAGAAGAAAACTGAGAGTAAATGTGAATACGAGCAAGGATATTATGTAGAGTAGGGTTAAGGGACAAGTCAGTTGGGAGGTAAGTTTGAATGGAGAAAAACTGGAGGAAGTGAAGTGTTTTAGATATCTGGGACTGGATTTGGCATCGGATGGAACCATGGAAGCGGAAGTGAGTCATAGGGTGGGGGAGGGGGCGAAAGTTCTGGGAGCGTTGAAAAATGTGTGGAAGTCGAGAACGTTATCTCGGAAAGCAAAAATGGGTGTGTTTGAAGGAATAGCGGTTCCAACAATGTTGTATGGTTGCGAGGCGTGGGCTATGGATAGAGTTGTGCGCAGGAGGGTGGATGTGCTGGAAATGAGATGTTTGAGAACAATATGTGGTGTGAGGTGGTTTGATCGAGTAAGTAATGAAAGGGTAAAAGAGATGTGTGGTAGTAAAAAAACTGTGGTTGAGAGAGCAGAAGAGGGTGTATTGAAATGGTTTGGTCACATGGAGAAAAGATTGACAGAGGATATATGTGTCAGAGGTGGACGGAACGATGAGAAGTTGGAGATCAAATTGGAGGTGGAAGGATGGAGTGAAAAAGATTTTGAGAGATCGGGGCCTGAACATGCAGGAGGGTGAAAGGCGTGCAAGGAATAGAGTGAATTGGAACGATGTGGTATACTGGGGTCGACATGCTGTCAATGGATTGAACCAGGGCATGTGAAGCGTCTGGGGTAAACCATGGAAAGTTTTGTGGGGCCTGGATGTGGAAAGGGAGCTTTGGTTTTGGTGCATGATATATGACAGCTAGAGACTGAGTGTGAACGAATGTGGCCTTTGTTGTCTTTTCCTAGCTCTACCTCGCGCGCATGCAGGGAAGGGGGGTTGTCATTTCATGTGTGGCTGGGTGGCGACGAGAGTGAATGACGGCAGCAAGTATGAATTATGTACATGTGTGTATATGTCTGTGTATGTATATATATATGTATACGTTGAGATGTATAGGTATGTATATGTGCGTGTGTGGACGTATATGTATATACATGTGTATATGGGTGGTTTGGGCCCTTCTTTCGTCTGTTTCCTTGCGCTACCTCGCTAACGCGGGAGACAGCGACAAAATATAATAATATAATATCATAATGATATAGTTTGAAAATGGCAAGCTGTGGGGCCATCGATTCAAATCCTCCCGCCAAAGTTACTAACCGTCACTGCCAGAGTTGAGGGATCCCGAATATATTCATGAATAACTTAATTCAAAATTCATTTATGTTAAAAGTTTATAATAAGTAAAATAGCAATCAGTCACCACCAGAGACAGAGTATCTTGAATTTTTTTTTTAGTGATTTGCATATTTCGTTTTCCCATAATATTAAGTGGGTATTGGTAGATATACCCTTCTTTTCCTGAACGTTAAGCCAGAAACCGGTCGTTGAATATATATATATATATATATATATATATATATATATATATATATATATATATATATATATATATATATATATATATATATATATATATATATATATCCAGTTTATGCCAGGTACCCAATTTATTGACTATCTCCCCACCCCCTCTCTAAGTGAAGATGAACAGCTGGACTGACGTTGGGCCGACTGCCGCAACCAGGACTCGAACCCATGCGACGCACCGCTAACCACTACACCACACTTCCTAATCAGGCTCCAAAAATATATATATCGTCCCTAAAATGGGATTTCATCTGGTGTTTGATCATTAATGATCGCTCAGATATCCCTAATTGGGATCCTAGATTAGGGACTGCTAGGTGGGATCCCAGATTAGGAATATCCCTAATTGGGATCCTACATTAGGGACTGCTAGGTGTGATCCCAGATTAGGGATATCCCTAATTGGGATTCTAGACTAGGGGCTGTTGGGTGGGATCCCAGACTAGGGATATCCCTAATTGAGATCCTAGATTAGGGACTGCTAGGTGTGATCCCAGACTAGGAATATCCCTAATTGGGATCCTAGATTAGGAACTACTAGGTGTGATCCCAGACTAGGGCTATCCCTAATTTGGATCCTAGTTTAGGGACTGCTAGGTGGGATCCCAGTTTTGGGACTTCTGACTAGGATCCTAGATTAAGAATCCTTCTTGGGACATCCCTTACAGCCTCTGTTGTTGCACCCCTCTGTTGGAACCCCTGTTAGACCCTCTGTTGCACCCCTGCTGGGACCTCTGTTGGACCCTCTTTTGAATCCCTGTTGACACATCTGTTGGAACCCCCCGTTGAAAACCCCCGTTAGATCTCCCGTTGGAACCCCCTGTTGAAAACCCCCGTTAATTCCCCCGTTGGAACCCCCGTTGGAGAGTCTATGGGGCCCCTGTGAGAACCCATTTTGTTAGAACTCCCTTTCAAACCCTCCGTTGAAACCCCCGTTGAGACCCCCCCTCTGTTGAAACCCCCGTTGACACCCCCGTTGGGGCCTCTGTTGAACGCATACGGCTTTATCTATTCGCCAATCAGTGCCGTAATTTGGGATGTTCGTCCTAATCACCTGACGTCATTAACAAGGGAGAGGCGAGTGTCATTGAACTTGTTTCTTGTAGTGTCATCTGTCGATTGTCCGCTAATTAAAACTATGTTAATTAATCTTACCCCCCCTCCCCTCCCCCCCGCCACCCATCCAATTTCTATCCTCCCCCTATTCAAGTCTGAATTGGATTCTAATTTTCCTCTAAAATCAGTCTCAGGGGAGGAGGGGGTAGGGGTGGGGTGGGGAGGGGGGTCAAACCTTTTTTTTTTTACTTTGACCTCGTTTGACCCCGGTTAGTTGATAAGAAGACAGTAAGGGTCAGAGAAGAGGAAGAGGAGAAGGAGAAGGAGGAGGAGGAGGAGGAGGAGGAGGAGAAATCTGGGGTCACTCGTAAAGATGACCTGACCTTTGACCTCACTCTCTGCAATTGCAGTAGTCGGGTACGCCACCCATCATAGAGGGAGAGAGTCATATATTGATTCAAGAACCATCAACTAAACTTCACTAAATTCGTAAACTATGAGCACTCGTATCATGATGGGGCGAGGGTATGCTAAAGATGAAGTGAGGATATGCTACAGACGGGGCCACAAGTATGCTAAAGATATGTCAAGAGTATGCTAAACATGGGACAAGAATATGCTTAAGATGGACCAAATATATGTCAAAGAAAAAATTCGCCTTTTCTTAGCATAATTATCGTTTGACATTAAACTGGGGCAATAATATGCTATAAGAATTCATAATCATAGCATAAGGGCCACTTTACAGTGACACGAAGCAAGAGTATGCTAAACAGACCGCGAGACGTTTAGCATTATATAGACCATCGCACTCAGACAAGGATGGTCTTGTGTTGGTCATGATTTATAGGGAATTTTCGTCTCTAATGAAACTTTGAACTGGTTAGACGTGTTGTGGGATGAAACACCACTGCTGAAACACTCCCATGAGGATGAAACACCACTGTTGAAACACCCCCATGAAGGTGAAACACCACTGCTGAAACTGTGCCACATACACACACACACACACACACACACACACACACACACACACACACACACACACACACACACATACACACACGTTTGTTGACGTATGAACACTCTCAAAGGGTTGTTTATGCACTCAAAATTGTAATTAGCTTAATTACCTCAACTATGCCCATATATTTCTATTAGTTGATGTTCTGTAGTGACTTTTATCTAAAGTGATACCTGATATTATCTGATACAATATCTCGACTCTGTTTTGTTCTTAAGTGTCAGGTCAAAGGTCGCGCTATTTCGTCTCTAGGGTCGTACTATCGTGTTCAAAGGTCGTACCATCATGCTCAAGGGTCGTACCGTCGTATCATAATGCTCAAGGGTCGTACCGTCGTATCATCGTGCTCAGGGATCGTACCGTCGTGCTCAGGGATCGTACCGTCGTGCTCAAGGGTCGTAGACGAAAGCCTCATGTGTGCAGTGAACATGAGATCAAGGAACATTGTATGGAGTGGGGGTGGGGGTGGGGGTGGGGGGGAGGGGTGGGGGTGGGGGGAGGGTGCGTGGTTAAGTTGGGGGTGGGGTGGGGGGGGTCAATCATGGGTCAGACCCGACCCATCTATTTCCCTTTCACTCATAATTTTTCCCAGTCTTCCCTTCCATCACCTGGGGGTGAGGAAGAGAGAGAGAGAGAGAAAGAGAGAGAGAGAGAGAGAGAGAGAGAGAGAGAGAGAGAGAGAGAGAGAGAGAGAGAGAGAGAGAGAGAGAGAGAGTGTGAGATTATGTGTGTGTGTGTGTGTGTGTGGTGGGTCAGGCCATTATGCATGTGGGGGAGGTAACGCAACCCTGTCCATACGTCAGGGTCACGTGACCCCGGCCAATGATCGTTACGCATTTATTTGTAGGCATTGATCATTCGCGTGCAGTGATCAACTGGCACTGATCACCCGTTATTGGTGATTAACTGACGGTGATCATGCAGTGGATATTGATCATCCACCGTCGGTCCTAGTTCGGCCGATCATTCGCTAACTGATCAATCATGATCAATAATCGTTTATTGACTCGGTGTCGGCACGAGCGAGAGACGCATCCTTCAACAAGCTGTTGGATATACCTTTCGCCGAGGGAGAGAGGTCAACAAGGTCACGAGTATGACCCCCTCCCTTTATATGACCTCGTACTTGGGATCAAGTTGTGACCCACCCCACCTCCCGCTCGCCCGCTGGCTTTTATGAGGGGAGCGTCGTGGGTGATGTCTCGTTTTCTTTCTCTCCTCCTGCCAGGTATAACACAAGGTATGTCCCACCACTGCACCACCACCAGCAGCAGTTCACCAATCACGATATGAAGAAATACGAAAAAGGAATTCAGACATAAACAGGCCACTGGGTCCCTTCCAGGCTGTTGAGTAAGAGTAGAATTACGTCCATATCAAAATCAGGAAAATATTATATACTTTTCGTGTAGCTACGGAGACGCAAATAATGCCATTCGTGGATTTGAAGCAAAATATTTGTCAAGTTTGTACGTAAACGGATCTATGATGCTGCTTCCAAGGACACTCGCTAGTAAATCGTTCCATTTGTTAATAATTCTGTTGGAGAAAAAGTGTTTCGTCTCATTCGAGGTAAAACGTTGTTGGCTCACGAGTGTGTAAACCTGACTACGAGTGTAAGCAGACGACTCTCTCCCTATGTAAGTCGTTAGGTCGAGATTATGGAAGCCTTTGGTAATGTTAACTACCTGTATCAGATCACCCCTTAACCTTGTCGTTAAGTCGTCGTCTCGTAAGATTTGTTTCTCAGTTCGGGAATGATCTTGGTTGCTCGTCTCTGTACCCTACTCCATTGCGTATGTCTTTCTTCTAGTAAGGTGACAAAAACTGAAAACGATATTGAACATTGAGACGCACGAATGACTTGTAAAGAGTAAGGATACTTTACTTGGACTTCAATTCATTAAACTTACTTCACCCTAACGATTACTTTAACGTATAAATCACTTAGTTTCTTTACGCAGACTTACAAAATTTGTTCTCTTAAGTTGGTTATTGATCTCTTTGAGTGTCTTATGTGCTGCTTTCCTACACAACACACAATTTTGGTTTTGCATTGTAAAAAGATCTTCTGCTGCGTGTTTGCACAAATGATCCCTCCACTGCTTTGAACGTTTTACTGAAACTCTCCCAAGCTACGTCCATATCACTTTCATTTATAACCTCAATCCAAGTTCGCCTGTCTAGAGCAATTCGAAGATCTTTCAAATCCGCAGGTCAAAAATTTGGTATATATTTTTTCCTTACTCTCATGTTACACAGCATTACTGGCGATGTTGAAAATTAACTCAAAAATGATTCGCAGGTGATCACTTGTTCCAAATTTTCCCTCCGACTTCAACATTGTCAACGAAATCCTCCTTTGTAATCAAAACTAAATCTGATATATTCTCGTCGCGCGTCGGTTTATGAGCTAACTGTATTAGGCCTTTATCAAGCCGATTCAGGCAAAGTATCCACTCCCTCCGAGCTACTGGTAAAGGGTTCTTCCCACTTTGATAATGGCATGTTTAAACCACCTACGATGCTCGATTCGTTTCTATTGCTAATTCCTACTGTTCGTTCATATAGTCTATCGTCTACCTCTGCCGTCTACCTATACCTACCTACCTATAAACTAATCCTACTGTTATTTTCTTCCGAAACGTATATTTTGATTCTTTCAAAATTAAGTTCGATTTCATCACTAGTAACGATATTCATTTACTTTTTTCAGCACAGGATTTGGGTAAGTTTTAAACACTGAGAATGATGTGGGTTTTCATTGTTTTAATGTGTCTGTGTGATGCAGACAGACGGACAGACGATCAGCTCTCTCTCTCTCTCTCTCTCTCTCTCTCTCTCTCTCTCTCTCTCTCTCTCTCTCTCTCTCTCTCTCTCTCTCTCTTGATTGTGGTGATGCGTCATTGGTTTGGTGTCGAAGGTTCGCAGGTTCGAGCGCTTGAGTGTTCGTAGGTTCGGGAGTACGAATACATGAGAGTTAGAAGATTCAAAAGCTCGGGGATTCGAGAGTTCGAAGGTTCAAGAGTTGGAGGGTTCGAGGGTTCAGAGAGGTTCTGGGGTTCAAGATTTCCAATGGTCGTACCGTCGTGCTCCAGAGGTTAACCACGAAATATTTGAGGTTCATTCAATAACCGTATCCATCACGGTTCAATATGCGTATTCATCTCGGTATAATAACGGTATGCATCCATGGTTCAATATCCGTATTCATCTCTGTATAATAACTGTATACATCACGGTTCAATACCCATATTCATCTCTGTATAATAGCTGTATACATCACGGTTCAATATCCGTATTCATCTCGGTATAATAACCGTATTCATACACGGTATAATAACCGTATTCATACACGGCTCAATATCCGTATTCATCTCTGTATAATAACCGTATGCATCCATGGTTCAATATCCGTATTCATCTTTGTATAATAACCGTATGCATCCATGGTTCAATATCCGTATTCATCTCTGTATAATAACCGTATGCATCCATGGTTCAATATCCGTATTCATCTCTTTATAATAACCGTATGCATCCATGGTTCAATATCCATATTCATCTCTGTATAATAACCGTATGCATCCATGGTTCAATATCCGTATTCATCTCGGTATGATAACCGTATGCATCCATGGTTCAATATCCGTATTCATCTCTGTATGATAACTGTATACATCACGGTTCAATATCCGTATTCATCTCTGTATAATAACTGTATACATCACGGTTCAGTATCCGTATTCATCTCGGTATAATAACCGTATTCATACACGGTTCAATATCCGTATTCATCTCGGTATAATAACCGTATTCATACGCGGTATAATAACCGTATTCATACACGGTTCAGTATCCGTATTCATCTCGGTATAATAACCGTATTCATGCACGGTTCGACAGCCGTATTCACCCCGATTCGCGAGCCTTGTCCATGCCGGCTATATAGCCGTGTTCAATTATCCTCTTAATTAGCCATATTCATCTGACTTAACCACTGTGATTTGAGTGTGGTTAATTGCAGCTTATGGAGGGGCATTACGCCGGCCTAATGATAGCGGCAACAATGACCACATGATCAGTGTTTACACGGCAGATGATTCTATACAAATGGAAGAGTAAAAGACCGTATTGATTGGATACGGTGCACGTTGTGTACAGTGGGGAACCTGTTGTGTCAGGGTTCACGAGACAGTCTCTCTCTCTCTCTCTCTCTCTCTCTCTCTCTCTCTCTCTCTCTCTCTCTCTCTCTCTTTATGGAGATTGACGGATGCGGTGAAGGATGCTATGCGCGATCAGGGTCTGAACATGCAGGAGGGTGCGAGACGTGCATGGGATAGATAGAACACACACTGAAGCGATGAGGTATACAGAGGGCGACGTAGGCAATTGAAGCGGTCAAGGGAAACCATGGCAAGGTCTGTGGGGGTCTGGTTGTGGACAAGGGGACTTGTGGTTGCGGTGCATCACGTATGACAAGTGAAGAATGGATATGGGTGAATGATGCCATTTTTCGGCTGTTCCTGCCTGTATCTAGCATAGGCGGGGAGACGTCAAATAAGCATGAAGTCTATTTATTTATTGTTCATTTGTTTATTCATTTATTCATCTATCTATCTATCATGCATTTTCCACATATCGTTTTCTGATACGACCCTATGCTATATATATATATATATATATATATATATATATATATATATATATATATATATATTTGACATAGAAAATGTACTGTGGGTCGCAGGTGTGTGGGAGAGAGAGAGAGAGAGAGAGAGAGAGAGAGAGAGAGAGAGAGAGAGAGAGAGAGAGAGAGAGAGAGAGAGAGAGAGAGCCCCCAGATCCGAGGGCGCCCCACCACATCCCAGCTCTGACAGCGACGGATCGTAAAACATGATTGGAATTGGGTCGGGGTGAGAGAAGGATGTCCCGAGGATGTCCCACTGGGTCCCAAGGTGTCCTAAGATGTCCCAGGGTATCTCAGGATGTCCTAGGGTCTTTCGGTATTCCCAAATGTCCCAAGGTGTCCAGAAGGTCCTAGATGGTACTAGGGTGTCCCAGAGTGTTCCATGATGTCCCAGAGTGTCCCAGGATGTCCCAGTGAGTCTCAGGGTGTTCTTGAGTATCCCAGGGTATCTCAAGGTGTCCTTGGGTTTCCTAGAGTGTCCCAATGTGTCCCTGAAAAAATGTTCTAGTGTGTCTCATCGTGTTCCTGCTTGCCCTAGATATTTCCAGGGTGTCCCAGATATTACCTGGGTGTCCCAGGCTGTCCCAGGGTGTTCTAAAGTATATCAGAGTGTCCACTTGTGTATAAAGGTGCACATGGTACTGCAGAGTGTTCTGTGGTGTCCCAGTATGTCTCAGGATGTCCTAAAGTGTTGTTCTAGATTGTACTAGAGTATTCTAGAGTGTCCCAGCGTTTATCAGAGTGTCCTACGAAGTCCTCGTGGCTCTGAAGGTGTCCTAAAGTGTCTTGAGAGAAGCCCAAAGTGTTTTAAGGTGTCCCAAGACATATAAGAGAGTCCCAGGATGTCTCAGAGTCCCATATTGTCTAAAGGTATGCCCAAAAGTCCCAGGGAGCCTCATGGTGTCCCAGGGGGTCACAAGATGTCCCAGGGTGTCCCATTGTTCCAGAGCGTCTTAGGATATTCCGGTGTCCCAGAATGTCCTAGGATGTCGCAGGGAGTTCGTCGTTGTCCTAGGTCGCCTCACGATGTCCCAACGTGTCCCAGGGAGTCCCAGTAAGTCCCATGGTGCCCCAGGCACGAGTAGGTATTAGGATGTTGGGTTATATTTCCCTGTCGTCCTAGAGAATGTGGTCAACCCTTGTGCTTTTTCGTCCACAATCATTTCTTGTTCCTTCTCTTTTCCTGTCTCACTTTCTCTTTCTCTCTATTTTCTCTTGTTTCCCTCTCTCTTAATCTCACTCTCTCTCTCTGTCTCCCATCTATCTTACTCCCGATTTCTCTTTTTTCTCTAAGTCATTTTCCAACTGATACGTCATGGAAATAATTAGAGAGAGAGAGAGAGAGAGAGAGAGAGAGAGAGAGAGAGAGAGAGAGAGAGAGAGAGAGAGAGAGAGAGTCGCCAGGGGATCTAAGTGTCATCACAAATGAGGAACTAGAATTCAAGTCACAAGCTGAGGTTGATAACACTATCGCGTTTAAAAAATGAGAGGTATGATAATGAGAACTTTCACAACAAGGGACAGAAAACTCCTCATGACAATGTTTGATATGGACATGAGAAGAAGACAAGTAGAATACAATTGTGTCAGTTGGTCACCTACTCAGACAGAGGGAAATATACAAGTTAGAGAGAGAATTGTAAGAACCACCTGACCAGCACAGTCGAGGGGATCGAACCCATGAACTATCATGAGAGGCTGATAGAACCCCAGGTTTACAGCCTGGGAAGAAGAGGAGGAGAAAGATGTATGATAAACCACGTCCGACAACACAGTGAAGGGGATTAGGGACATTGTTCTGGGACTATAATTCTCTAAACGTGGACGAAAAAGAGTTAAAGATTTTGCAAAAATACCGTAAAATGAGAACGAATGTTTGAGATCCAAGCAAGAGAAAGATGGAGAGATTATTCAGATTTTTACCAGGAGAAATGAGATACATGTGTGTGCACTAACTCCACGAGTTTTTGAATGAAGACTTGATACATGGTTTAAGTCAGTCACCTGATGTGGCGGTGAGAAACAGTGTTATCTAAGTAAGAGATGTGGTGAGCGCAACGCGTTAGCTCTGTCTCTTTGGCAAAAAACTCAGCTTTGGCACTCGTTAGTATGAATGGGTACTCTCTCTCTCTCTCTCTCTCTCTCTCTCTCTCTCTCTCTCTCTCTCTCTCTCTCTCTCTCTCCTCCGCAGACCCCCAGAGATGTCCTTCCCACCCACAACTTGTTCCCTACCTATCCATCCACATCCCCCTAACCCATGAGTCTCACCCCCCCCCCGGCCTCTTCCCCACTCTCCCAACACCTCGTACACCCTTCCCCAACACAGGCCTCCCCAGTCCCCCATCACCGCCGCCCACACACACACACACACACACACACACACACACACACACACACCTCAGAACGTCTTTCTAAGGGGGGCAAGATAGACGCCATTCAGCATTTTCTTTAGTCTCTCCTCCGCCACACAAACTCCTTAGAATTTTCACCTTTTGAAATCTTGCGCTGATATCACGTGTTCATATCACAACCTGATATCATGAACTGATATCCTCTATCTTTCCTTGATAACCATAATATTTCTGGGGAGATTCTTTATATGATTTTCTAAATTTTTGAAATCTTATTTTCCTTCGGGTATATTTATGCTATTTTGTAAATCATTTCTCTTCTAGTCCACGACTTATATTATTTACGTTTCCTTCGTAGCCACTGTGACAATTTTGAATTACCTATATACCTTCTGACTTGAACCACACTCATCTGAGAGTTTCTGATGTTTTCCAACACCACAACCAGCCTCGTAAAGGATCCAGTGGTCTATTGCTGTCTGAAATCCATTGCATATCTTTGTATTTACTGATATACACGATTTTCTCTTCATATCACTCAAAGACCAATTCTGTTCCCAGAAAATAATCTCTATATATATTGTGAAGTATTTATGTAATACTTTTCTACACAGATATTAGGTTTAAAGATTTCATAGTCATATATAAGTTGATTCTGTAATCAAATCTATTTCTTTATGTGATATAGATTGAATCCTTGTTTTTGTTTTTTGAAACACCTGGTATTTTCGTTTTTTGGTATTGTGGTTTTTGCATTTGTTTTAGGAGCGAGGTTTATTTCATTATACACACAGACGACACAGACAGACAGACACACACACACACACACACATATATATATATATATATATATATATATATATATATATATATATATATATATATATATATATATATATATATATATGTTCCTATAAGTCCACGGGGAAAATGAAACACGAAAAGTTCCCAAGTGCACTTTCGTGTAATAATCACATCATCAGGGGAGACACAAGAGAGAAATATAACAGTCAGTTGATATACATCGAAGAGACGAAGCTAGGACGCCATTTGGTAAACATGTGATAGATATATAGATAAATAGATTATACAGCAACAGGTAAATAAGTCGGTCTTCTTACAACATATAATCTCGGTTTCTTCAGCGAGGTTGTGTGCGCTATATTATAGGATGTCCCACAGGGTCCAAAAGGTGTCCTAAGAGATCCCAGGGATGTCCTAGAAGGTCTTAGAGATGTCCTAGAATGTCTCAGAAGGTCTAGAGGTGTCCTATGGGTGTCCTGGAGTGTGCCACAGTGTCCTAGAATGTCTTAGGGTGTTCCGAAATATCCCAAGGTGTCCAGAATGTCCCAGATGATACTAGGGTGTCCCGGAGTGTCCTAGGGTGGCCGCGCTGGTAGCGGGGTAGCGGAATCTCGATCTTATTGACTGTGTTGACTTCTTGACCCGACACGTCTGCTCCAGTGTTGCCATGGCCGGAAGAAGGATCGGTGAGGGGGATAGGGCGATGGAGGTGTGTGTGTGTGTGTGTGTGTGTGTGTGTCTAGGCAGATCTTCTCCCACACATGTTTCATTAACTATGTCTGTTGATTCTCATCATTGATCAGATATTTTACTTACGTTCTCAACTTCCCCCAACACCTCTGTCATACAGCTCAAAGTAGAGGACTACCCATATGCTGGCCGAAGTTCCTATCTGGGGGTATAAAACCTCCCTCTCTTCCCCCCCCCCCCCCCCACACACACACACACACACACATGGGGAAACCAGTCATGTGTTATTCCTCTCATGTATACATTAACGCAAGAGTTCGTGACTTGTGCCACATTCTCAAGTGTGAGGGAAGAAGAACACAGTCCACGTATATATATATACAGTCAAGAATTAGGAGAAAAAACTAACTATATATATATACACACACAAGTCAAGATTTAGGAAAAAAAAAAGACGAGTGACCAATGAGAGATGAATGTGATAGGCGGCTACTTCCTTGTCTGACCAATCAAAGCCCGTCGTCTGAGGTCGGAGGAGAGAGAGAGAGAGAGAGAGAGAGAGAGAGAGAGAGAGAGAGAGAGAGAGAGAGAGAGAGAGAGAAGGGGGGGTTGGGAGGGGGGGGGGGGGTTGACGTTACGTGATGTCATGACTCCTTCGCACACAGACTCGCTGGGATGGTCAGTGGTCGAGCGCTGGGTAACACATGGAGTTCCTCCGTCTCCCCTGCTATGAACTTTGACTTAGAGAATAGATCGTCATGTTGAGAGCATCAGTAAGAAAATTATATATGCTGAATAATTACCATCAGTCATATTCAATGATATATATATATATATATATATATATATATATATATATATATATATATATATATATATATATATATATATATATATTCCTATGAGTCCACGGAGAAAATGAATAGGAATATCTTGGTCACGCGCAAAATTGTGATCCTTTCCAATATATATATATATATATATATATATATATATATATATATATATATATATATATATATATATATATATACACACGGATATACCGCAGTGGGCGCGCACTTTCACATAACAAATGTCTCCCTCCTGCCATCCTGCTTCGAGCCGCTGTACCATTTGCGTGGGAACTGGGAACACTTAACACTGAAGCTATGTAGCCTATAATAGATAAGACTATTCGATTACTAGTAATCGAATACCCATCGTCTCGCGTCCGTGAGGCTCATATCTTTCAGTAGCTTAACAGTTTTACCGAACTTACTGTCACACGTGGAGGCCTGTGAACACGAATATGGTGAAATGAGAACTCGCTTTCGTGGAACTCATCTTGCGTTTCCAGCTCCCACGCGAAGGGTCGCGGTTCGAATCCTACTGTTAGAAGGCCATCATGACATCATGTGATGTACGTATATATATATATATATATATATATATATATATATATATATATATATATATATATATTCGCCATTTTCCACGTTAGCGAGGTAGCGTCAAGAACAGAGAACTGAGCCTTAGAGGGGAAAATCTTCACTTGGCCCCCGTCTTCTGTTCCTTGTTACGGAAAAGTAAAACTGTAGGGGAAGATTTCCCCTACACTTTGAAAGTGTGACGAGGGAAAAATGTCAAGAGAATATGAGGTATCCCTCCCTCATTGTGAGTGACTACGAGGAATTAAATGAGGTATTTAATGAGGAGATGAAGGCGGACAGAGGCCCACAAGTTGTGGAGAAAGTGTTCGAATCGAAGGCTTTTGTTTTTCCCCGCCGTGTTTGCGTTAACGAGAGAAAACTGGCAAGTAAATAGAAAACGGGTTGTGGGAAGTGTAAACGCAAGGGGGGGGTCGGGGGCGGGCGGCGGGAAACGGAGAGTCTGGAAGCGTGTGGAAACAGACCAGATTTCTCCGTAGGTAAATACACCACCGTAACTAGCCGTCATCAGTGTTGCTAGTTAACGTGAGAGAGAGAGAGAGAGAGAGAGAGAGAGAGAGAGAGAGAGAGAGAGAGAGAGAGAGAGAGAGAGAGAGAGAGTGTTCGCCAGGCAGGCCACTTGTAAACGACATTGGGAGTCGTTTTGTGACGTACAATGCGTAAGGTTAACGTGGGAGGGGTGGTGTGGTTAACTGGGAGGGGGGTGTGGTTAACGTGGGAGGAGGGGGTAAGGTTAACGTGGGAGGGGTGGTGTGGTTAACTGGGAGGGGGGTGTGGTTAACGTGGGAGGAGGGGGGTATGGTTAACGTGGGAGGGTGGTGTGGTTAACGTGGGAGGGGTGTCTGGTTAACGTGGGGGGGATGTGGTTAACGTGGGAGGGGGGAGTATGGTTAACGTGGGAGACTGGGAGAACGAGGGTGAAGGATGGTATTAACATGGGACTGTTTGAATAGGATTGATCGTCTTCTTTCCTTCCTGTGTCTTTTGATTAATTTCTCCATTGATCACATGACAGAAGCAGCGCCATTGACAGTTCTGAAGACCATGATCTTTAAGGAAATGTAGACAACGAGGAGAAAATGAATAGAAGCAAAATAAGACATGTTTATGACAAGGATATGAATATGATTATAATCAAAACTCGTTTTTCTTTTTTTTACTGGAGCGGTCATCATACATATTGCAGTGGCTGGATGTATATGATTCATGCAGTCAGGAGATGATTGATCATACACATGGATTATCATACGAGTAAAACGAGACATGTACAAGACTATACAGATCATGTGATTAATCTCTGAGCTCCATCGATTAATCTCTGAGCTCCAACGATTAATCTTTGATCTCCAACGATTAATCTCTGATCTCCAACGATTAATCTCTGAGCTCCAACGATTAATCTCTGATCTCTAACGATTAATCTCTGAACTCTGTGTGCTATATATGTCCAGGTTCGGCGTGAACCATCTGTGTTGTTGAAGAATCTGCTGAATTTTGACAGTTTTTGGTCACCTTCGTAAACTTTTTTCCTCTCATGCGTCAGCCATCAGGTCACGTGACTGGGGGGGGGGGGTGACCCAGGAGGAGTGTTTGTTTTTCATTGTTGTAGTTTGTTTATTCATTTGTGACTAACGACACCTACGTCCAATATGTACTTTGACCTGCGTCCTGACGTAGTTGTTATGGTGTGTGTGTGTGTGTGTGTGAGGTTCGTAACTGTGTGGACGCAGTGTGTCGCACTTGCTGGCGTTCCTCTGGGATGGTTTCTGTCTCGCGGGTCTTTAAGAAGTCAGATTCTTCGATCATTTCCAGTGACTGTCATGTAACGCGGACGTTTCGTTTGCTCTGATACAATTTCTACCTGTTCATTTCTGTGTGTTCCTCTGAACAGAATGAGGCGATCTCTCCCGTTGTTCCGAGGTGATTCGAAGCAGCTTCGGGTTTTTTTTCCCTCAGGGGAAGGTGGTGTCTCGATATGTGTTCCACACTATACAGTGTGCATGTAGATCTCTCCAGTTAATCCAGATGATCCGAATCAGCTTCGCAATCCTCGAGGTGAGCCGTCCCCCTGACATGTTGATCATATATTCCCCAGTATACAGTCTGCCATTCCCTCCTGTCATATCATGTCTCACCGCTGCATGTCATCACTGAAGATCATTTATACAAACACACTGGCGTTTGTTTCTCGATGCACTTTCTCTAACAAAATCTTTTCGTACGTTGAACTCAGGCGGGCACGAGTGTTGTAATTATCAGGTAGCGAAGGCTCATTCTTCTGCGAAGGGATCTTGGGAAGTTTCGTCTGTTTTTTCCTCGTGTTTGGAAGAGGTGGAAAGTCTCGTTAGTTAGTTGGTTGGTTGTTTGGCCTCGAGGTCTGTATCAACTGCGAGGGTCATTAAGGTCGCCAGCGTCGCTATATAACATTCGTCAGTTGACACATCTTGTTATCACCTTCTTCAGGTGTTGAGGGTAATTCTATGACCACAGAGACTCACTCTGTGTGTGGATCTTAACTGTTGTAGAGTTTTATGATTCCATATGAAGCCGCTGGCGTTGATTGATGTAGGCCGAGGTTCGAGGCTGTATAGCAGGGTTGAACTGCTACATCGTGAAGTCTGTCTGTCTGTGTGTCCGTCTGTTTGTCTGTCTGTCTGTCCACTGGTCACCTTTTTCTCCGATACCATACCGTCGGCCGTTGCATATAGCAATTCCCACACCCACACTGCTCTCACACCTGTGTATACCTATGACACCTGTTATACCATCTCGGCTGTGTAAGTGCTTCGAACGCCCCGACCTACTCCTGGATCACCACGATGATGAGGGATGTTATCCAGGGTGACACTCCTCCTCCTCCTCCTCCTCGCTGGACGCAGTACTCGAGGCAGTGTGTGTCAGTGTCTCCACTCCAGTGATGGGATGATCCACAGTGTTGCCCAGTCGTGTATAGTGTTGGTCATCTTCCCGTCGCTGTCGAGCTGTGCGGAAGAAATGACCTCTTCTCCCAACTGCTGTTCCTCGTCCATTAGAACAGACTGGGCTTCTTGGTCACATGGGGTTATGAATAACTGCCTCTTGCAGTTAATAATGTATTGAATCATTTATTTTTTCATACCCCCCCTGCCAAACGTGCACCACACGTGCGCTCTCCCACGCCGAAGTCCTGCTGTAGCTTAAACTTTACCACTTCATTCGCACTCATCATCCCGCCCCCTCTTCTTCATCCTGCCCCTCCTCCCTCCTCCTGCGTCAGTCAACAACAGCAAGTGTCTTGAAACAAGATGTTGACGAGTGAGTTCAGCAGAGTCTGGAGACTAAGGTGGGTGTGCCGCTGGCTCTCGCGACCTCGCGACCTCGAGTGGGCTAACCGAGACCATAGATAAACGATGTTGCCCGCTTCAGTAACCGTCTGGCCTTATCAGTACATGTTAACTGATAATAGAGCGATGATTAGCACACACTGTCCTCCCCCTCTCTCTCAACACACACACACACACACACACACACACACACACACACACACACGCCTCCGTCCCCCGACACTGTCCTCGCCCCAACCACAGAGGCGGTACGTAAGGTCGTGGTTGCGTGCATGGGACTCTGCCACGTATTACGTCAGGTCTCGCGGAGTCTCGTCACGTTCCGGGTGGGTGGGTGGGTTGGGAGGGGGTGGATGGGGATGTGTGTGTGTGTGTGTGTGTGTGTGTGTGTGTGTGGAGGGTGGGGGAGTGTTGGGGGGGAAGAATTCGTCGTTCTTCGTCTAGTTTGGCGATAACTGCCGCCGTTCGTGAGGGAATGTAAAACACTGACAAAACCCGCCATGATGAACGTGCGTCGATAACTCTTATACACACATGTTAGTATTGGCTCCTGCGTCCATTTTCTTTTCGTGCTTCTTCGTCGTTTCCCGCGTCAGTGAAGTGGCGTCAGGATGAACCAGCATTCGTATGCTCGCCTCACTCTCTAGCTGTTGTGTCTGATGTTGATAATTGTAAAGATAAACTTATTAATGCCTCAGGTGACTGGATGAAAGAGGAAATATATGATTAAACGCCTGAGCAACGCGCATGTGACGTGCATATGATAGTCAGACGTTAATATATATATATATATATATATATATATATATATATATATATATATATATATATATATATATATATATATAATATCATGCAATGCACACATGATATCTGATGTACTCAATTTACTACAATACCGTGAGAATCGAACCCCGGAACCATCTGCGTGGCAGCCAGGTAGCCTAATCCCCAGGCCAAGATGAGCAGCTCCTCCGTAGCCAATCGCTGATTCGCAGATCTTTTGATGCGTCACGCATCCTTCTGGAGGTGGAAATACGGCCGATCACGCTCTGGACACACAGTGGGAACCAGGGTTCGACTCTCAGTATATATATATATATATATATATATATATATATATATATATATATATATATATATATATATATATATATATCGGGCACTCTTCACGTGGGTGTCATACTAAGCTGTTTGAGAGTCATCTGGGAGGGAGTGAGGGAGTGAGGGAGGGACTCGTGGTGTTTGGGAAACCTTCATATAAAAAACAACAAAAACAACAGAAAACGAGGGAATACAATTCAAGAAAATACGTGATTAAACCAAGACGAGAAACTGTTGTTGTGTCTTGGGTGAAAACGTGTTGAAACTTACGATTAGGCAACAGTGCGACAATGGAAAATGGGAGGTGAAGGTTTGGAGGAGCAGGGTGACTTGTTGGAGGAAGGGAGGGGAAAGAGGGGGTGATGGTTCTTGGAGGGTGATGTATTTTTTTTCTTTTTCTCATACCAAGCTGAAGATGGTTTTAGAGGGAGTGTTTGGCTGTATCATTGTAAGGGTAACTTGTAGGACAGGATAACCTGGTAGTTTTTGCAGCAAATATTATGATTTGGAGGTTTGAGAGTTTTGTTTTGATACGGTAGGTTCCGAGGGGGTACGAATGAATTTATTTCGGAGGGAGAGTCTTGCTAGCGAAGGTTGAAATGAAATAGAATCATGTAATATTTCTGGAGTTTTAAAAGGAATTCTGTTACCCTCTATGTTCAAACTCTCTCATCCGGATCTCTCGAAGCCGGGAATACCCAAAAACCTTATATATCTTATAGTATATGGTTCGTATACCGATCTGAAGCTATATGGTTTACATTCCGATCAGTATAGAACCCATAGCAGTCCTGCAAGATCTGGGACCAGTCTACCATCATCGCCATTCGGTTCGATCTGTTTTGACTTAGCCGATGGTTCTTATGGCATTGTTGGGCGACGTACAGGAATCCCACCGTTGTGTGATATTTTTCTTTCTTGTCAGTGGCTTGGATCCGTCTCTCTGTTGATCGTGATCATGTCGAAGAGGCGTGGAGGTACCATCATGGATAATAATGCAAGCAGGCCACGCCATTCTCTGTCTACTGTGGAGGAGGTGAAGGAGATGCTGTGAAGGAAGGGAATTGTGAAGAAGGTGGAGGTGTTGTGAAGGTAGGACCCGTGGAGAGGAGGATGTTTTTGTGAAGGAAGGAACTGTGGAGAAGGTAGAGATGTTGTGAAGGAGGGTACTGTGAAGATGGTGGAGGCGTTGTGAAGGAAGAAACCGTGAAGATGGAGGAGATGTTGTGAAGGAAGGAACTCTGAAGAAGATGGAGATGTTATGAAGGAAGGAACTGTGAAGAAGATGGAGATGTGATGAGGAAAGGAACTGTGAAGAAGGTCGAGGTGTTATAAAGGAAGGAACTCGAGAAAGGTGTTGTATTAATACAAGAGGAGGTAAGTGAGGTGTATCTCCCTCTGCCCGTAACCAAACCATCAATGACCTGAGGAATCTGGAGGATGAGATGATAAGAAGACCAAATGTCGAGATTCACAGCAAGAAAGGCAGGAAGATTCTCTCTCTCTCTCTCTCTCTCTCTCTCTCTCTCTCTCTCTCTCTCTCTCTCTGTCATGAATACTGATTCGGATGAATGACCTGATGAACTCGTGTGTGTGTGTGTGTGTGTGTGTGTGTGTTCTCAGCATCGTCAGAGCGACAAGACACAGTTAACCTAGCCAGTGTGGCCACTGATCCTCACGATGGGTTTTTTCCCATAAGAAAGATCGGCAGTTCACACACCACGAGAGCGGGAGTTGGTGGAGCACATTTGGAAGTCCAACATGACGACACTCGACGACTGACATCGTGTGGGGGAAGGCGGCTCTGTGTGGCTCACGATGCGACTGAGGGACACATCGACGAGTGAACAAAGTTGGTTTTGTAAGAGACGTTAACCTTACACCATCCCCGAGCCGTTCAGACGTATAATGGCGATGAAACATCGTCATTAGATTAAATATCAAGGACGCCAGATATAAGCTGACTACACCAGCGGCTTAATAAGGCAACACGAACGCTTAAAGTTACGAATGAATTCTGGTCTGGTCTTCGGTAGGAACTAAGGTGTCCCCCTCCCTCAGGGCTTTTAACGGGACTATGACATTTTCTTGCTCATTATCATGCAAGTAAGAGAACGTGGATAGCAGCTCAAGGTAACATCACACAGTCCTTCGAGATCACTCTTGTGTCCGAGGGGCTTGCTTGGGTACAGTGCAGGTCTGGCAGCGGAGAAGTGCGAGATGATGTCACACGACTGTTCCCTAACATCCAGAGACGAAACTCTCAGTCGAGGATGATGTTTACGGTATATATACTTCGCTCGAGGTTGTGCCTCGCTCATATACCTAATGAACGAAGGCCTCTCGAGATCCATGGAACTAGGACAAAAAAATATGATTCATGGGTCGTTACCAGAACGCCTATTACCGTGGCCTGGGAAGAAGACGTGGGGGCGGAGGCGTTCCTCAAGGAGTAATAAAGTCAGGGAAGGTATTTGGTCTGTGGCTACTGCAGGAGATGACGGCGAGATGGGCACCGAAGATCGCCTGGTTGTGACCTGTGGTCTGGAGCCACGCTTGATGGGAAAGGGTAAAGCCCAGGTCATCATGTCGTTGGTGTGTCCGGGTTCCTGAAAAAAGGAGGAAGATGACAATGATCAGGTATGTTCAAGGTTGGTAAGACCATGAATCCCATGATGCTGTTGCAAACCTTTGATGGAGTCGCCCTCGGATTATGAGCGTGGGATTATGATCGCTGTGGTTTGGTCCACTGACGGGTGGAGGAACAGTCGAGGTGATCTATCACCAAAGATGGAAGAGAAAAAGACATTGATGATGATGATGATAGCGACGGTGGTGAACAGGAGGACAAGATGGTCATAGACAAACGTACCAACATCACTGCGAGAACAATTGATTGGCGGTGTTGAGCAAAGACGTTTTACGAGAGAACAGCGACAATCATGTCTGTGTTTACGATTCAGAAATATCTTAGGTGGCTAAGGTTAGCAGATACAGTCATGGTCGAGAAGTGGCTACAGTTAGCAATTAGAATTATGTTCATGAAAGCAATGGCCTTGAGTGCCACAGTTACTGACAAGCAACCATCATGCTTTGAGAATCCTGTAGCTGAATAATCTCATAGGAATATATATATATATATATATATATATATATATATATATATATATATATATATATATATATATATATATATATATATATATATATATTCCTATGAGTCCACGGGGAAAATGAAACACGAAAAGTTCCCAAGTGCACTTTCGTGTAATAATCACATCATCAGGCGAGACAAGAGAGAAATATAACGGTCAGTCGATATGATTATTACACGAAAGTGCACTTGGGAACTTTTCGTGTTTCATTTTCCCCGTGGACTCATAGGAATATCTTGATCACGCGCAAAATTGTGATCCTTTCCAATATATATATATATATATATATATATATATATATATATATATATATATATATATATATATATATATATGTGTGTGTGTGTGTGTGTGTGTGTATAGAGAGAGAGAGAGAGAGAGAGAGAGAGAGAGAGAGAGAGTTATAGCTATAGTTACATCCAAAATCTTCATGAAGAATAAGCGATTGCCTAGCTCTCCAGCCTTAGTGCAGACAGTAGAACTCTCTCTCCCCCGCACCCCACTCATACCACAAACACCCTGAAAATAACGGCGAAGTAAAGTCCCATCTCCCCCTCCACCTGGTTCTTGGGGCGTAGGAGGCAAAAGGGGGTTGAGGGGGAGAAAGGTGGAGAATAAACAAGGAGCTGAGAGATAATTGCAGAGAACGAGGGCCCATTAAATATGCATGGCGTGTAATATGTTTATTTTAGAGCATTTTATAACGAAATACGTTCTGCATAATCCCCCTTGTTGTAGCCTATAATCTACGCACTGACCAGATTATAACGTAATAGGCAACAAAAGGTTGCCATAGCGACGACCAGTCTATCCCAGCCAAACTTGACCCACCAACGGAAGATGAAAGGGATTAGTGATGGTTCGTTCAGGGATCCGAAGCGGTTCGTTTGAGGGGATCCACGCGATTCACGGTGGGATCCGAATTAGTTCTACTTTTTCTTTCGTAGGATATGAAGCGGTTCATTGTGGGATCCAGAGTGGTTGATGATGGGATTCGAAGTAGTTTGTTGTTGGATTCGGAGCGGTTCATGATGCGATTCGAAGTAGTAGTTTATTGTTGGATCCGATGTAGTTTTCTTGTGGGATCCGAACCCATTCCTTGAGTGAGCTAAAGCCGTTTGTTACATGATTCAAAGAAGTTCATCGTGGGATTCGAAGTGATTTATTACAGGATAGGAAACAGTACTTTATGGGATCCGAAGCTGTTCATCGTAGGATCCGAAGTTTGACTTCAGAGGGAAACAGAATGGTTCGTCGAGCAAGACGTGCGGTGAGCGCTACGCGCCTGACCCCCATCTCCATGGCGAAAATCTCATCTGAGCTTCTGTAGGTTAGAACACTCTCTCTCTCTCTCTCTCTCTCTCTCTCTCTCTCTCTCTCTCTCTCTCTCCTCTCCCCCGCCTCTCCCCCCCACCCCCCCCATCCACGGACATCACCCTGCACGGCATAATACATCAGGTCACCTTCCCTGGGCCAGTGACCCCTTGGCATATGACCCACCACCAACACCCGGACCTTGACCTCTCAGGGTGGAGGAAGCTAACCTGACGATCAAGTTAACATCACCACATCAGATCACTTCCACACGACACAAAAATAAATGATCGTTCACACACACACACACACACACACACACACACACACACACACACACAAGATGTTTCGATAGAAATCGTGCCTCTCTCTCTCTCTCTCTCTCTCTCTCTCTCTCTCTCTCTCTCTCTCTCTCTCTCTCTCTCTCTCTCTCCCCTCGGTGGAGAGAGAGAGAGAGAGAGAGAGAGAGAGAGAGAGAGAGAGAGAGAGAGAGCGAGAGAGCGAGCGCGTCCCCCGATGAAGCAGCAGAAATGGACCTCCAAACCAGGAGGTTCTTGCGAGACAAACTGCTCCTGACGTAGGCCCTGCTGGGGGGGAGTAATGGCTGCAGGCCAGACTAGGGCAGGACAGAGTAGGGTAAGGAAGGGCAGGGAAAGGCAGGGCAAGAAAAGGGTAAGGTAAGTAAGGGAGGACAAGGAGGTAGAAGGTAGTGGGGCAGGGCAAAGGTTGAGGGAAGAAGAAGAAGTGGAAGTTGGAGCAGCAAAAGAGAACAAGAGTTAAATTGAGTCGGATAGAAAATGGATCGCTGAGGGGATTAGGGGTGGGGAGGGGGGGGGGTTGATACGAGACGGGGTGAGGGGAAAGTAAGAGAGAAGGGGAGAGAAAAGTGGGGAAGAAGGAGAGAGAGAGGAGGAGGAGGTGTTGGTGGTGTAGGAGGAGGAGGAGGAGGAGGAGAGTGAAGGATAATCGATAGTGGTGACAGAAGGAGGAGGGGAGGGGAGGAGGAAGGGGAGGGGAGGGGAGGAGGAAGGGGAGGGGAGGGAGGAGAGGAGGAGGAGGGGGGTGTAGGAGTCGTGGAGTGGCGGTCGTGGACACAGAGGTGGACGACAATAATGGATTCTCATCCTCCCGATGCGTCCTTGAACCCAACCCCGTCCATCCATGAATCACCGAACCACCATTTTCTCTATCCAATGCTTCAACCTAGCAAACAAACAAACAAACAAAGAATCACCGACACAACTCTTGACAAAGATCATAAATACATTTATCTTTACACAAACGACCGCTCCTTCTTTGGGTCAAATTCTTTCGAGATCTGGACCTTTGTTTTTCGTAAAAGTTCTTCTAAGCAGCCGATGCGGTTCAGTCGATTCGTTTCGAAGAAGCGAAGCGCTTCGACCACGGCTCACCGGGTCACAACGGGTCATTTGAAGCATGACAAACATCGGCCCGAGTGTAGTGGCCCCGGCAGATGAAGGGATAGGGTACGTCATGGGATAGTCCTAATGGTCTCCTGGCCAACTGGTTAATATAATGGGTTAACTTCGAAAGACCTTTGTCTCGTCTCCAGAGGGTCGTGTTAACGGGATATTTCTGCATGTAAAAGAAGATGCGTTATGGTTGGTTACAAGAGTGGAGATGACGAAGAGAAAGCTGTTATACGAGGGTAACCTGGTGAGTACGACGGTACGACCCTTGAGCACGACGTACGGCCCTTAGGGACGACGTACGACCGGACGACGTTAGACCCTTGAGCTCGACGGTACGACCCTTGAGCACGACGGTACGACCCTTGAGCACGACGGTACGACCCTTGAGCAGACTGTACGACCCTTGAGCACGACGGTGCGACCCTTGAGGACGACGTACGACCGGACGACGTTAGACCCTTGAGCTCGACGGTGCGACCCTTGAGGACGACGGTACGATCCTTGAGAACGACGGGACGACCCTTGACGACGTACGACCCTTGAGCACGACGGTACGCCACTGAGCACGACAGTATGCTCAAGGGTCGTACCTTCGTGCTCAAGGGTCGTACCGGCACACCTGCAAAAACCAAACATTAACGTGAACACAAACTGAATAGACGACCTCCATAAAGACCCTGATATTACAGACAAATGACCGCTTTAGATGTGTGGTCGGTATAGACAGGTGTCCCTCATATACAGATGGCCCTCACAGACGAATGCTCACTCCGGATAGATGGCCGCTGTAGATAGATGTTCGCTATATAAAAGTGGTCTTTGGAAGTAGATGGTTATTTAAGACAGGCAGTCACTATTAGCAGGCGGCCTTTATACACAGGTAGCCACTATAAACTAGATGGCCTTTATAACCAGGTTGCGTCTATAAAGAGATGGACACCTCTGACTTAATAGCACTTGTAGGCAATATGGTCTATACATCCAGGTGACCAATATAGCCGGAGAGCCGTTACAGGCAGGCGGTCGTTGTAACAAGGCGGTCGCTATAAGAGCTGATGATGATGACGATGATAACGAGGTTGAACTGAAGGCAGTAATCCGGTGGTCAGCAGGGTTTATGTGGGGTCAGCTTGCAGCCACTGAACCCTCAACCCAGCCTGGGGATTGGAGATGAATGCAACAGTACACTGATCATACACCTACACACACACACACACACACACACACACACACACAATATACTCATGGTGTAGATTCAATGCACAGTTGCTAGATATGCAGTGCATTCATAATACATATACAGTACACATCCAGTGGAGTGATTATACATATACAAGACAAGACACTGATATACCTACGTGTAATATGTATACAATACACTAATGATACACATGCAATACACTAAAGGTACATATATGATTCACACAGAACATACAGATGATAAGCATATGATACACATACAGTGCACATGTAAGTGATTGCTAATACATATAAGTTACGCTGATAATACACAGACAATACAGTCCAGATACACAGACAATACAGTCCAGATACGCAGACAATACAGTGGGATTCAAACAGCAACAGACCACTGGGTCCTTTCGAGGTTGTTTATGATAGTGGAAGATAACAATAAACTCACAGATTAGTGTGGTCAAAGTCAGAAGGTATACACACACATCAGACAGCAAAACCTGCAAGCCATTCACGTATCTAAGATGGCGTTGGTAATGACAGTCTTGGACCTGATGCGAGAGTGTGTTCTTAAACGTGTCTATGGCACTGCTCTCAGCCCCTCGACGTGGTAAATGATCGTCTATGTTAACAAACCTTGTTGAAGAAAAGGTGATTCTTCACCTGCCTCATTCGAGACGCAACGTTTGCACACGAGTTTGTGTCCATTACTACGAAGGAGATGAGGCGAATCAAATCCCATGTTGTTTGTTAGATGGATACGATCGAGATCCTTGATAAAGTTGAATACTTGTAGTAGATCAGTTTTTAACTCTTTTTAAAAGCTGAATAGATTCAAGGCGTTGAATCATCTATCATTGGATTTCTTTCTTTGTCCGAGAATCGTTTCGTGTCTGCCTTTCTTTTTTTCTCAGTAAGTATGACCAAAACTGAGCACGATATTCTAGATGTGGACGAACCAATGAATTGTAAAGAGTGAGGATAATTTCCCTAGACTTCAATCCCAAGTCCGTCCGTCCCCTTTACCTATGTATCCAGAAATCTTGTTTGCTCTTTTCACTGCTTATCTGCGATGCTTACCTGCCTTTGAGTCGCTAGAGGTTTTTACCCTCAAGTCTTTGTCCTCATTTACCTTTCGTAGCCTAAGAGAAATTCACACTGTAGCTTGCCTTTTCGTTATCACTACCGATGGGTAATGCTTTGCGCTTCTCGTGAACGAAATTCATTTGGCCACCTGTGAGCCCAGTCTATCACTTTGTCTCTGTCAGTCTGAAATTGCAGACATTAAGTTTCTGTTTTAGATTTATTTCCTTAACTTCATATCGTCATCGAATTTCGATATCTAGCAATGGAGCCCATTATCAATGTCATTAGTATGTGTCAGAAAGAGAATCGGTCTCATGAGTGATCCTTGTGGTACGCCACTTCTTACGTCTAACCATTCTAAGGCTTGACCATCACTCACTACTCTTTATTTACGACCAGTCAACCAATTCCCGAACCACCCAATTACAACCGCATCAAGGCTGTGCGACTTAACTTTTCCTCGTTAATGATAATATACATACGTATACTAACGCTGATAATATACATAAGTTACACTGATGATGAAGATAAGATTTACTGAAAATGCACATACAGTACAGTGAGAATGAGATACACTGACGATACACATACAATACAGTACATTGACAATACGCATACAGTACAGTACACTGACAATACAGTGAAAAATCCTTCCTTTGTGTCACAGATCAGGAACAGAGAATCTATTATTATTCTATCCCTTGTTCCTTTGACTATAACTATCTATCCATCTACCATCTATCAATATATATATATATATATATATATATATATATATATATATATATATATATATATATATATATATATATATATATATATATATATTCTCATGTGAGCTACATTATGCAAATTATGTTTCTCACGACATGAGAAACACCAGAGTCATTAGGTCTCTTTACAGGTAATGACATATTGATTGTACAAATGTATCATAACCAGATCCATCAACTCCTTTCTTTAATTAACGTCAAAGAGAAACTGCTGTTAGCTCAGCCACGTGGTCCCTGGCATGACCTTACTGCTCGTGGGACCTTACATGACCTACTTATCATGGGACTTTACTTGACCTTAGTGTTCGTGAGACTATACTTGACCGGCCTGCTCATGGGAGTTTATTTGACCTTAGTGATCATGGGACCTTACATGACCTTACTCCTCGTGGGACTTTACTTTGACCTTACTGATTATGGAACCTTACATGACCTTACTCATCATGGGACTTTACTTGACCTTACTGATTGTGGAACCTCACTTGACGTCACTATAGAAACTCCCCTGACCTTCCTCACTCTGGGATCTTATATGACCTTACTCATCGTGTGACCTTGCATGATCTTACCTGGCTATATAATCTCGCTTGCCTTCCCTGGTCGTGTGACCTCACGTGACCTTAAGTGACCCCTGTGGCCTTTTTTGACTGTGGTGATGTTGGTGTGTGACCTTTCGTCGTGCATACACAAAAGGGGAAGATATATAAATATATTGAACATGTGGTGCTGGCGTTGGCGGAGGGGCGTCAGGTGAGAGAGAGAGAGAGAGAGAGAGAGAGAGAGAGAGAGAGAGAGAGAGAGAGAGAGAGAGAGAGAGAGAGAGAGGCAGCCCTGGAGGTCATACGAAACACTTCTTGTTTACAAAACAAAATGTCAGATGCTGATGTCCCGTGAGGTGCATGAACACAGGGCGCTGGTGTGTGTGTGTGTGTGTGTGTGTGTGTGTGTGTGTGTGTGTGTGTGTGTGTGTGTGCACTCTATTCACCTTCTCCTCCACTCTAGTGTCTCGCTCTTTTTCTTTCTTTTTTATCACACACACACACACACACACACACACACACACACACAATACCAATCCTTCTTCGTTTCTATCTTCCACTGTTTCTCTCCTTCCCTCACAGTCTCTTCGGATCTATTTACCAATATTCTTATTCGTCACTTTATTATATTGTAACCAAAGTCGTTTCATATCCCACTCATATTTTTCCTCTATTTCGTACAATTATCCTTGAGACTGAAACAATACAGAAAGATACATAATACATAACCAAAATCATAAAGTAAATAACAGCGTTTCGCGTCACATTACAGGAATTGTATATATATTTACTACGTCTGGGTGTACTTTTAATCAACACACACATCTCCATTAGAAATGTAATGTAATACCATAAGAAACTGGAGCCAGAGTTTTGCCCAAAGATAATTCTTATCAGGATTTTATCATCGTTCAACTTGACTATTCTTTAATCTTTTTTTTTTTTATCTTTTATCTTATCTTTTACTGAACCCTTGTGGATGATATAACTTATATATATATATACCTCTCTCCCTTCCTCACTACACTCCAAACAGCCCTACAAAATAAGAATTCTCTGCTCAAGTTCCTCAACACTCCAAAGACACTTTCCCCTCCAATCATCCATCAAGACAGATTTGCCAGGTTCTTTCGTCCATCTGCCCACTAGGAACTGAGGTCAGTGGTGGTCAGTGGGTCATTCATCATAAGAAAGTGGGGTGGGGGAGGTGGGAGGTGGGGGGTTAATGAGATGATGGTCAAGGGGGAAGAGGGTGGTGATTAGAGATATCATAGTGGTGATTGTGGTTAATTAGAGACATTGCAGTGGTGTGTGGTTAATCAGAGATGTGATAGTGGTGATTGTGGTAAATTGGGAGATATTACAGCGGTTCCTGGTTACAATTAGAGATGTGACTGTGGTGATTGTGGTTGATTAGAAATGTTACAGTGGTAATTGTGGTTAATTAGAGACGCCTCAGTGGTGATGACGGTTAACAACTTAGAAACGTCACTGTGGTGGATGGAGATTAGAATTCTATATTCTATGCCATAGAAGCAGCGAGTTCATCGTGCACTCCTTGCCCCCCCCCCTCCTCCCTCCACCCCCTCCCCCTCCTTCCTGTGTGGCACAGAAGAGGACACAAAAGGACCAGGGAGGGAGAGGAGGGAGAGAAGGGAGAGGAGGGAGGGAGGGAGGGAGAGAAGGGAGACGAGGGAGGGAAGGACTGACTGAGTGAGGGAGTTACGGCATAAGTGACACTGTGGGTGAGAGATGTGAGCGAGGATATGAGGACAGTGGTTGGATGAGAGAGAGAGAGAGAGAGAGAGAGAGAGAGAGAGAGAGAGAGAGAGAGAGAGAGAGAGAGAGAGGATGTACACAATAAAAACGAACCATATTGGAAATTTCATGACGAGATCACGAATGTTTCTGACGTGATAGTGTTCAACTCCAGGTCTCTTTCTCTCACTAGGTCCAACATAGCTCCCGCTTCCGTGATATTATAATCCCTCAACACAGGACGAGTCTGCTATGCTATGTTATTCACGCCACCTCCCCCCACACCACAACCCCACATCCACACCCCCCCCACTTTTTTTTTTTTAAGTCGTCTCCTACGAATCGAAAAAAAAATGAAGCCATAAAGGCCATACGCCTATTGTACTCTGTAGTCTAGGACGCCCGTATGGACCTAAGGGCCATTTCTTAGGCCAATTTAAACTTGAATAGGGTTGAAGTAGCACTGTCTTGCCTCCTCGGGGAGGCCATGAGGGCGGTATTCTCGGGGCTGGCGATGTTGCCGTGTCACAAGTCATGCAATACAAAGGACGCCGGTTCGATACCCGGGTCAACACGTCCCAGACGGTGATGTATGTTGTATATTTGATACTGTAGAGTTGCATATTGCCCAGGCGAATTGGGTGAAGGTCTATGATATATTTTTTCCCCCCACTGCAACTGGGTGAAGGTCTAGTTTTATCCCCCACTGCAACTGGGTGAAGGTCCTAAATTTCCCCCCCCCTCCCACTGCAACTGGGTGAAGGTCCTAAATAATTCCCCCACTGCAACTGTGGGTGGTTTAAGAAAATTTCCCCCGCTGCAACTGGGTGAAGGTCTAAAAATTTTTCCCCCACTGCAACTGGGTGAAGGTCTGAATTTTTCCCCCACTGCAACTGGGTGAAGGTCCTAAATAATTCCCCCACTGCAACTGTGGGTGGTTTAAGAAAATTGCCCCCGCTGCAACTGGGTGAAGGTCTAAATTTTTTCCCCTACTGCAATTGGGTGAAGGTCTAAAATTTTTTCTCCCGCTGCAATTGGGTGAAGGGCTAAATTTTCTCTTATGTCCACTGTCTGCTTGAATAGAGGGTGAGGGGGGTGGAGGAGGTAAGAGGGGGGGGAGGGGGATCAATTGGTCTATCGTGAAGAGGGGGAAATACCTGCTCCCTTGAATGATTGCGGGGAATGATAAAGAGAAAGATAACAACGGGAAAGATATACGTGCTTAAGATAACATAATATGTTATCTATTGGCACGAGAGAAAATGATTTTCGAAGGAATTACGAAAGAATGGGAAAAAGCAAAAAGAAATCTTGGTTATAATTTCAAAGATGGTGATAATGATAGTATGATAATGAAAGTATGATAATGAAAGTATGATAAATATAAAGTCCGGTTCTTCCTCATTCGAGCTATGGTAAGAAAGAGACAGTAAATTACCCCATTTCACTTCATTTATTATGTAAATCTCAGTTACCCACGAGAGGAGAAGGGTAAGAAAACAAATTAGTCTCTCGCAAAAAAGAAATATTTAAGGTTAGTATAAAAGTATAATTCTTTTCTTTAATGCTGGACTATATAGGAGAATATTCTCTCGTCGAATTCTCTCGTGAGAGAGAGAGAGAGAGAGAGGGAGAGAGAGAGAGAGAGAGAGAGAGAGAGAGAGAGAGAGAGAGAGAGAGAGAGAGAGAGATCATGTCCCTGTTCAAACTAGAGAAGAAATGATCGTCTCAGGGGCCTTTAAGGCCACGGCCGAGCGGATCAGACCTAAGGGCCGTCCGTCCCTTAGGTCGTTGCACTAACGAGGTTCATCTGGGCAAGACACCCGTGAACCCGGTGCCGTATACCATTATCTTCAGACTCGGGTTTACCTGCGGTGAAGGTATCAAATATATATATATATATATATATATATATATATATATATATATATATATATATATATATATATATATATATGAAATCAAAGATTGTATATAGCTATATACTTTGTTTCCTATATGCATCTTTATCTCTCTCTCTCTCTCTCTCTCTCTCTCTCTCTCTCTCTCTCTCTCTCTCTCTTTCTCTCTCTCTCCTCCCCCCTGCTCGTTTTTCTCCTCCCTATCATCACAGCTCCCGGGTCCTGGACTCAATCTACGACTGACATAGACGCGGCATTTGGTATGTAAACACAGACCTGTCTGGCTGGCTGCTTTCTGTAAACAAAGATGTAAATCAAGAACTGTAAATGTCACGGAAAGCGATGGGAGGTTATATCATCGTTCAGTTAGTCTGTAAGTAGACTTGTTTACTACAGTACTTATCTCGACTTTATAAGTTGATGGAAAGACATCCATACATAATTAGATTTCGTCCTTGTGTGGAGAACTGCTCTCACATCTGGGGTGGTTCTAGCTCTGTATCCTTACTTGACAGAGTTAAGTCAAAAGCGGTCAGACTTATAATCTGTCCCAGGCTAACTTCTAAACTTGACCCGCTTGCCCTATGCTGCAATGTTGGTTCACTTTCCCTCTTCTATAGGTATTACTTTGGTTTTTGCTCTCGAGAGCTGGCTGCTTGTGTCCCCCCCCCCCCCCACCACTAGCTAGACAACGCGATACTAGGCAAGCTGCTGCGTCACATGATTACTGTGTGGCCATCGACATCTCAAGGGTGGGCCGTTTTGATAACTGCTTCTTTCCCTACACGTCGAAGCTTTGGAGCTCTCTACCCTCTCATGTCCTTCCCAATAACTATGATCTTGTACGTTTCAAAAGACAGGTTTTTCTCTTTCTCCAAAATTCGTAAATACTTTCCCTTGTCTTTTCTTTTTCCGTTTCATAATTCTCTTCTAGTTCAACTAAGGCTCGCCCTTGATGTGGATTTTTGTCCAGTGACCGAAGCCCTTAACATAAAAAAGAATATATATTGTGGCTGATTGGATGAAAGATTTTCTGTCGAAGATTTATAAGACCCCCAACACTTCAACCAACTCAGCTCTGACTCGGTTCTTAAGTACACTTAGAAATAAGTAAATTAACGACTGGAATCCACCACTATTTCAAGATTATTTCAAACAAATTTCGAGGGGGGGTTAATCACCTCCCAAGACTAATCTCTCCCTGGACTAATTAGTGCATAATTACCTGTAATATCTGTAAGTGACAGTGGCAGAGGAAGACAGCGTGAAGAACTTCTCTGCTCCAATACTGCTAATGCTTTCCCAATACTTCCCAGGACTTGGGTCACGTCTCACCTTTTCCAGGTCCGTCTTCATGACCCCCTCCTCCTCCTCCTCCTCCCCCCCACCCCTCCCTTCCCCTCCCCTTCCCTCTAGGCTGAGGTCACCCACTACCCCCCCCCCCCCCCTCCCCGTAACAGGTCATGGCTTATAATGTTCACCTCGGGCGTCGTTAAGTTTCTCAGACAGACAAGGGGTCTTCGACGAGAGGCACAACCCCCCCCCCCCCCCCTTTACGATGGAGTCAATTCTGGGTCAAAGGTCATGTGTTGCTATTAGCTGTTCCACTGTAACTGACCTCCATCGATGTCTCAGGCACTCAGTACTTGGTTAAGGGTCATCTGTTTCCAGCAGTTGTTATTTCCCGATAGGTAACCTCTTTTAGTGTTTATTATGACATCCTTAAAATATCCTACCCAGGGTTCGAATCCGTGTTTATTATGACCTCATCCTGACAACGCCCTACCCAGGGTTCGAATCCGACTCGTGGTGTATATAAACAAAGAAGAGGTTGTTGGATGTAAACGTGTTATGCTGTGACAGGTGAGGTGTCTGACCACTTCCTGGTGTAAGGGAATGTGAGACTTTATAGTGACAAGGAAAAGAAGAAATGACTTGTATGTGAAAGAAGTGTTGAAAGCGAGTGAGCTTGGATAAGAGGCCTGAGTGCAAAGATGCTGAGACAGCAGGCACTGAGTGGCGTAGAATGAGAAAAACAAACAAACAAATGGGAAAGGATGAGGAAAGGAATGCATTTTAGAGAAGCAATGTTTACGGAAGGTGGAATGTGGGTATATAAGAAAGATTATACAGTGAATGATGAAATGATAAGAAAGTTACGTCGCTAGCGAAAGAGGGAAGAGAGTCGTATAGGCGGTATCTGCATGGAAGGAACGCAAGTGATAAGGAGACAGCAGGAGGTCCAGAGACAAGGAAATGAAATTGAAATGAATGAGAGATGTAGGGAAAGACTATCAGTGATTAGCAAAGGGGATGAGAAAATTTTGCCGAAAGATTGATAGCGAGATGCGAACTAAAGAAGAAATGGGAGCGTTAGTGAGGGGAGCAGCTGTGGAAATGGAAACAGACCAACGAGAGAGAAAGCAGAACTGGGCTGTTAAATGTGTTGGATGACAGGATAGCAAACGTGAGGCTTTTAGACGTAAAGGTATGCGAAGCGAGTCACGGCAAGTGATTTGATGAAAAGAAAAAAAAAAAAAGTGTTGAAAACCTTGCGTAAGATGAAGTGTGGCAAAGTGACTGGAGTGGACGGGACTGCACTTGAATTCCTTAAAAAAAACGGAGTGACAGTGCTGTTGACTGGCTAGTTAGGATTCCTGTTTTAATGAACTGATCATGGTGTTTAGTGTCTGAGAACTGGAGGAAAACCAATACTGTGCCTTTATATGAAGACAAGGGGGGACAAAAACAAACCAAACAAAAAAAAAAAAGATACTCAAATGACTGAGATATAATACATATCAAATGGGAGATTTGTGAAATATACATCATTTATCTTTTAGTGACTGGATATACTCAATATGAACATAATTACATCGCACAGCCCGTAGTATAGCACAATTAATATTTTTTTTTTTCATGAATATTCGCCATTTCCCGCGTTAGCGAGGTAGCGTTAAGAACAGAGGACTGAGCCTTAGAGGGAATATCCTCACCTGCGATTGATAAAGTAATGATTACGAAACACAGCGGATCACACTTTCAAAGGAAGTTGGTCTTTGTGTTGTCCTGCCATATTGGCGCTTCTGGATCCTCATCATACGTGTGATAGTTGCCTTTCACGTGCTGGAGTGGGGGAAAAAAATCTGGTGATGGAAACAGGAATGAAAAAGAAAGAAGGAAATAAAAACTGGGGAATGTGATGAAAATGTATTGGGAGAGAAAACGAGGAGGGGGCCCTTATCCAATCAGCAACACGGAAGCTGCTTTGGGGGCTAGAGTCTGGGTGATTTGGAACTTTGGTGGGAAGAAATGGAATAAAATGCGATCTCTCTCTCTCTCTCTCTCTCTCTCTCTCTCTCTCTCTCTCTCTCTCTATATATATATATATATATATATATATATATATATATATATATATATATATTCGTATGAAAAGGAGAGGACGGTAGTAAAGAGGAAGGCAAATGAAGCGATAAACGGTCGAGAAACATTGAAATTAAAAAAAAAAAAAAAAAGAAAAATCGAGTTGGTGATGAGAAGATTTTTTGAAAAATGTGTTGAAGTTGGAAGATGAAAGGAAGACATATCTAATTTCACGGGAGACCAGGATGATAATCCGAGAGAGAGAGAGAGAGAGAGAGAGAGAGAGAGAGAGAGAGAGAGAGAGAGAGAGAGAGAGAGAGAGAGAGAGACCTGCTTAAATGAGATTTAGGGGAAAACCTAAGGACAGGCCTGTGTGGGAGGAGGGGATTAAGGAGAAAAAAAAAAATCCTTAAAAAAAATCCCCCCAAAAACTAAACATTTATCGCGAGCAAGTTTTTTTTTTGGGGCAAAGAAAATAAGATGGTGAAGTGTTTAAAGTAAATAGAAAAAGAAAGAAAGAAGAGAAAGAGAGAGAGTTGAAATGAACTAATCTCTATCGTTACCTTTGACTTGCTCCCTTGGGCTCGGTGCTGTACGAGAGACTTAGGGAAGCCTGGCAGCAAGCGAACACCCCCCAGCAGCACCGCCAGACGTAAGACGACAATTCCAATTTCTTGACAGACACAAGTGCGGACGCATCATGACCAAATATTTCTTACAGAAATGTATCCTGCTGTCTATAGCCTGGAGGATGAAAGATAATAACAATGGAAAAAGACGAAGATGTGTGAAAAAGAAGACATCGAAGGAGTTTATAAGAATAAAGACAATAATAATGAAATATGATATATTTATTTGTATATCGTAGGTACAGATAATATGAATGTTTAGATGAAGGGAAAATGATGATAGGAATATATAAAGAAGGTGGGGACAAGTCATTTAAGACGATTATTATATAATCAACTGCGGATGCACATAGAAAATTTGATGTTGAAAGAAAGGAATTATGATAACTAGAAAAGTTATAAAGAGAAGACAGATGAAATGATCAGCTCCTAGTCGAATAAACATTGTAAAGGTAAGATTATATTAATACTAAATATATGAAAAGTAACAAATTAATTGATAACTGGTGCTTCTTAAAGACATGGGAGTATAAAGACATCATTACCTTCATCATCACAGAAATTCTGTCTGAAAGGAACTCATTTCTAACAAATTACTTCAGTCAGCCATAATTCCCACACTCTGAAATAGAAAATGTGAGTGAAGTTAGTCAGTGAAAGGGGCGTTATTGAGGTATCTGTCCCCAAGGTGGATTCGAACCAGCGTCCTGTGATTTCCCAAGCGTCGGGGAATGAACACTCGCCCATCACGTTCCCTGACTGATGTCGGTTTATAAAAAACGGAGGCTCGGTGTCTGCGTGTGTGGTTATTGGGCGTCAGATTCGGTATCAACATACGCGGGAAAGTACCAGACAAAGACGCGATGATGGCCAGGGAGATTGACGTGGGGATTTTGAGACTTGGGCGGAAGTTTGAAACTTCCAAAATCAAAATGATGTGTCTTGTAGGGTCAGGTAAGGACCAAAGGTCATTAAAAAGATATATATTTCTTTCTTTTTTTTTTTTTTAACTCGCAGGACATGACCTTATTTGAGCCAATTTTTTAAGAAATTTTGTCCAAAAAGAGAGAATACATTTTTTCCCCCCCACTTCTGTACATTATGCAGAGATCAGACTTCCAATTTGACCATTTATGGCTATGTAAGGGGTCACAGGTCACACATAAAACACACTCCTGAGTTGTTTGGCCATTTCTTTGCCACATTCCAGCCACAAAGTTTGCCACGAAGATATCTCTATCCACACGCTTATATAATGCCAGCAACCAACTTTATGACGTTACCTTCTTTATCTTTAAGTAGATTTTAGATGTCAGTTTAATTTATCTTTATCTTTATATTCCTCCTTGTTGAATCTTGGCACAAAGATATCTAAAAATGTATATAGAGAGGGAGAGAGATGTATATACATTGCATTCGCAAGTTTACATGCTGCATTCACAAGTTTATGTACTGTATTTACTCGTGTGTATGTTGCATTCGTTCATTTATATACCGAATTCACTCGTTGGTGTACTGCATTCATTGCTTTATATACTGCATTCGTTCGGTTACATATTGCATTCATTTGCTTGTGTACTGCGTTTACTCTGATATAGTGCATTCAGTCTTTGATAAACTGCATTCACCAGTTTTTATACTGCATTTACTCTTATATACTGCATTCACTCGTTTATATCCTGCATGTACTTGCTTATATACTGCATTCATTCGTTTTCGTACTGCATGTACTCATTCATATACTGCAAACACTCACTTCTATATTGCATTCATTCGTTTAGATGCTATAGTCACTCGCTTATATGCTGCATCAACTCATTTACATATCTGCATTCCCTTATTCAACTTCAATCGCCTCGTTTCTCTTCTCCTTTTCATCACTGCTTCTTATTATTATCATTTTTCTCTTCAGCTGTTTTTTCGTTCTCTCTCTCTCTCATTCTCCTTCATGGCCATGTTCTTCATCCGTTCTTCAATTAGCCTTCACAAAACTCTTAAGAGTTGTTGATGCCATCAATCAGTAATCCATTATATTCGTCATGGATTTCTTTCACTAGCTTTGATTAATCCACTTACAGTGTCGACATCACGAGGGGGGGGGGGGGGGGGCAGGTAAGGTGGGATTTAAAGCTGAGCCCATATTTTATTCCTAGTTCAGCTTGAACACAAGCTGGGGTTTCTGTCTCAAGCTGGAGTATCTGTTCCAAGTTGGGTATCTGTCCTAAGATGGGTTTTCTGTACCTAGCTGGGGATGCCGTTCCAAACTTGGGGTTTTCTGTTCCAAGTTGGGTTTCTCTCCTATGCTGGAATTTCTGTACCAAGCTGGGGTTTCGAACTGGGTTTCTGTCTCAAGCCAGGGTTTCTATCTTGAACTAGGGTTTCTATCCCTGGCTCGGGTATCTATCCCCACTGATTCCTAACACTATTTTTGTAGTGTTCTTTTATCAAATAATAATTCTTGGATTTGGTTTTACAATACACAAATTTACAAAATGGTTTTGCACATGCATACAGACAGACAGACAGATTCATCTGTCTTTCTATAACTATCTATCTATCGATTTAGTTATGAATCACTATCTATCTGTCTATCTACCTGATCTATCTATTTCTTTACGTGTGGTTTCTAGTGAAGGTCCATACCAGGTTTTTTTTTTTTATCAGCCCAGACAAACTGATGGATAAAGATACGAGTTCTGAAGGATTATATTGTGTCGACGGTACGCGAGATGGCTCATCTGTCTGTCTGTCTGTCTGTCTGTCTCTCTCTCTCTCTCTCTCTCTCTCTCTCTCTCTCTCTCTCTCTCTCTCTCTCTCTCCCTGGACGAAAATCCTCTGGGGGTTTCTGACCGACGTCCCCCTTTCACTGTAATAGGATTTCCCGACGTCATTCCTTGAGCGAAGTGGGCTACGGAGGGACCTCAACAGCACACGTGATAGAGAATATAGATATCTATTTCAGTGGCTGCATCATGCGACCTTCATTTCCACGTTGAAAATTGAATTGATATTGACTATATCTAACATTTCCACGTTTAGAATTACACTGATATTAACTATATCTATATTTAACGATAGTTTCTATATAACGGAGCTATACCAGCCAGGCTCTCCGTAAGAGCGATACCCAGCTACAGCGGACACCTCTGTATAAAGATGACCCTGAAGAGAGGTCACCTCTATACACCGAAGCCATTGCTCCAGCGGTCACGTTTGTATGATAACACCTTTCTAGCATTCGTCTATATCAGACGTTACCTCATTATAACGGTCGAGCTGATTAAGCGGCCACCTCTATATAGTGTACACCATTTATAGTGACCAGCTTCTGTATAACGGTGACCTGGATTGAGAGGTCAATTGTGAATGCTGAAGAGCGATGTGTTCTTAATGTATATGATACACATACATGAATACATGGTGTGTGTATGTGTGGTTGTGTGTATATATATAGAAATTCAACTCAGTACGTAGTGTGTATGTGATAATGTGTATCAGTACATGAACAGATGTATATGATTAATCACCAGAATCTAATAAGGGACATGAGATTGATCTATTACTCCTCATTAAAGCAATTACTAACACCAGCCGATATCTATCCAATCGTCTGAGTTTGGTGATGCCCACGCGGAAAACCAATCCAACGAACTTAACCAATCACCCATTTGGAAACCAACCATATAGACTCAACCAATCACTCACGTTTAACCAATCGTCTATAGCCAATCACACACACACACTTACACACACACTTACACACACACACACACACACACACACACACACACACACAAGACCCTCCCTCCCTCTCCCCTACATTCAACCAGCAAGACAGTCCACCAGTCGGCCATAATTAACCAACCACTCAAACACACACACGGACACCATCTCTCTCTCTCTCTCTCTCTCTCTCTCTCTCTCTCTCTCTCTCTCTCTCTCTCTCTCTCTCTCTCTCCCTCCCTCATGCACTCCATCTTGCAAGCCACACATTCAATTACGGCCATCCGCCACATTTTTCATTATACATGCCATTGATTATTCATTAGATCTCATTTTCTTTCACTTAGTTCCTGAGAGATTCTCTTCCCAATTTCTTTCGCTAATGAGGATCGTCTGTCGGGGAAATTCTACCTTACATTTCTCAAGTTTCTCTTTGATCAAGGAAAGTTAAAGCTGCAGTAGCAAGAAGAAGAAATTGCACATATATCAATTCCTCGTCATGGGAAGTCATTTTTTTGCGATTACATATTTGATTACTTTGAAATTACCATAAATTACTCTCATCGTGCAGTGGCTCCGTGTGTGTGTGTGTTGACAATCTACCTTTTTCCCCATAGACACCCCCCCCCTTTATTATGGGGAGGGGACGATGGTCGGTAATCCTTGTATGGTTCTATAAAGCTCTGGCACTTATGGATGAGTGTTCTGCACAAGGGAAGGATGAGACGAGCCTTGGGTACAGGAGAGTGCTATTCAACTCGTATAGGAAAGGGGGAAATTAATACAAAGCATTGGATTACGCGGGTAAATAAGTCGCATTATCGGGAGTCATTTGATGGTCGTAATTGTGTGTGTTTTTCTCAGAGGCCGAGAAAAGGATGAGAAATTATTCCAATCTATTCTGAGGATCCTTAAATACAGCTGTATTAAGGCAGAGAGCGATCCTTTTAAAATAAGTTTCAGTCCTTCACAATAGGTTCCAGTGATTTAGAATAGGTTCATGTCTTCCGGAAAAGATTCCGATCCTATAGATTAGATTCGAATCCTTTAGAATAGGATCCAGTTCCTTAGAATAGGTTCCAGTCCTTTAGAAGAGATTCCAGTTCTTTAGTAGAATGATCTCGAGGGCAGATCCCGAGTTAAGGCTGTTGTACCCAACAAATCTCCTGGTCTATCCTTCTTGAAATCGGATAGATTAAGTGGACGACCAATCAGCTTTTCCCGGGTCCAAAATCAGGCGCGCCCTTTCACGATACACTCCCTGGTAGCCTCTATATAATAATGATAATAATAATGATAATAATAATGATGATAATAATGATGATAATAATGATATTAGTGATAATGATAATCATAATGATAATATTGATGATGATAGTAATGATAATAATGTATATATTAGTACTAATAATAATGATAATAACAATAATAATGATGAGAATGATAATGATAGCAGTGATGATAACAATGATAGATAGGCGTCTATCACACCAGAAATAAAGGTATTAAGAAAAAAATTATTTTTTATACAGAAACAGACACACATTCGTACAAAGAAATATATTCAACCCTAAATGTAAAGACATTTTTTTTTTGACTTCGAATTCAAGAAATACAATGGTCAATCCGAGGAAGAAAATGGGAAGAAAAATGAAAAAAAAAAACCGGGGGAACTTAATAGAAAACGAAGAGGATGTAAAGTTGGTGGAGTTGCCGTAATAAAATGTAAATTGGAAGTCTGCTCCTGCGCCACGCTTATCACATAGTCTTTTAAAGGAACAGGTGGTTGGAGAGCAATCCCGATCCCCGACGGATATATTTAGTCTTATCCCAAAGCAGGAAGGCGAGGGAGGATTGTCCAAATGACTGCCTGTCTGAGAGAGAGAGAGAGAGAGAGAGAGAGAGAGAGAGAGAGAGAGAGAGAGAGAGAGAGGCACCTTCCGTGTGAGTCGTCTTACAGTATTACCTTCGTGGTTCATGGACTTGAAAACCGCGTCTCTTTTTAGGTTTCATGATGTTCTCTTTAAGTAAACGTTTATCACCCTAGGTGGCATTATGTTCTCTAGGTTTTGTGAAAACGTTGATCACTATAGGTTTCATTATGTTCTCTAGTCCCTAAAAGACGTAAGAAACCTACAGTGAACTACGGTTTCATAAGGCGTAGAGAACATAATGAAACCATCGGTAAGACACAGTTTCTTAAGGCTTATAGAACATAATGAAACCATCGGTAAGACACGGTTTCTTAAGGCGTAGAGAACATAGTGAAACCATCGGTAAGACACGGTTTCTTAAGGCGTAGAGAACATAATGAAACCATCGGTAAGACACGGTTTCTTAAGGCTTATAGAACATAATGAAACATGTTGGGACGGTGGGACTCGTTTTCTATTAGGCTTAGAAAACATTATGAAACCAACAATAGCCACAGTTCCCTAAGGCTTAGAGAACATAATGAAACCTATATTGACACACGGTTTCATAAGGCCTACAGATCATAATCAATTCTATAGAGAAACACATTTCTACATTGCCAGCACGTTATCACCGAGGCGAGGCGAGGCGTTCCTTTATCCAAAGGCAGTGTGATAACCTCTCCTCGTTATCCACTGATGGGTCTCTCTAGTCTTTAGCTGAGGGCGTCGCTAACAACTTCTGTCGCTCTGTATTTCCTGTACTCTCCGTTCTGACGGTACTACAGCTGTCTCTCCCGTAGACAAAGCCACTATCTTTGGTTCCCGTTTCTCCTCTCACTCCATCTTGGATGACTCTAACATTCCTTCACCCTCTGATGCTCCTCTTACTAATCCTATGCCTCTTCTCATAATCTCTTTTCGAACTGTCCGAAAAACGCTTCTCTTTCTCTGGACACAAGCAAGGCTTATGGTCCCGATGGCTACCATCCCCATGTACTGAAAGATTGTGCCGCTGAACTTGCACCTGTGCTTGCTCGTCTATTTCCTGTCTATTACTTGAACCTGTGCTTGCTCGTCTATTTCCTGTCTATTACTTGAACCTGTGCTTGCTCGTCTATTTCCTGTCTATTACTTGCACCTGTGCTTGCTCGTCTATTTCCTGTCTATTACTTGCACCTGTGCTTGCTCGTCTATTTCCTGTCTATTACTTGCACCTGTGCTTGCTCGTCTATTTCCTGTCTATTTAAAACCCACAATTTTTCCTTCTCCTCGGAAGTATGTGTTGGTACATCCCAGCCCTAAGAAGGGTTACCGTTCTGGCCCCCTCTAACTATCACCTTGTTGCTCTGACATCTACCATTTCCAAAGTCTTTGAATCCCTCCCTCCTCAACTCCCATGACCTTATACACCTCGGAACTCACTGTTTTCTCTCGGATCAGCAGCATGGCTGCCGTGAGACATGGTGTCACAAGACCTAGAGAACATAATGAAACATATAGTGACACCTGGTGGCCACACACACACACACACACACACACACACACACACACACACACACACACACACACACACACACACCCACCCTCCCTCCCTCCCCATCACCACCCTTCCCTCCCGTAGTCTGCCAGGGGCATATAGACAAGACACCCAGAACACATGTGGCTAATTAACACTGGCCACACCACAGTTAACCTGCACTATGTGACGCGTCGCTGGTTCACCTGTACCTTGCCTGTCCAATCCCTTCCTCTTCCCCCTCCTGCACCAGCCAATTTGAAAAAAAAAGAAAAGAAAAAAAAAGAAGGAAAAGAAAATATTACCAGCCACGTGGGGCATCAGGGAATGGGGTGGATGGGGTGGTGGGGGTTCTAGCCAAGGGGGGGGTGCGACTTCTCCCCCCCTAGGGTGGGGGTTGGGGGAGGGTTACTGTGAAAGTGGTTCAGACTTTGGGAGGGGGAGGGAGGGAGGGAGGGGCTGGGGGATAGAGGCGAGACGTGTAGACTCATCCTCTGTCTCAATGTCTCTCTGTCTCCGTCTGGGTCTCTCTCTGTTTTTCTCTCTCTTATCCTCTCTGTCCTTCTCTTTCTCTCATCCACTCTCTTTCTCACTCCGTCTGCTTTAGAGTAACCCTGTCTGATCCCCCCCCCCTCTCTCTCTCTCCGTCTCGGTTTCTCTCTTTCTCTCATCCTCTCTCTCTTTCTCACTCCGTCTGCCTTAGAGTAACCCTGTCTGACCCCACTCTCTCTCTCTCTCTCTCTCTCTCTCTCTCTCTCTCTCTCTCTCTCTCTCTCTCTCTCTCTCTCTCACTATGCTAACAAGCTTATCCTGACCCTCCTGGTCTTGCAGCTAACCTTACATCATTGCTTTTAGCTTACCTAACAACAGCAGCTGACTTGGGAACAAAGACACACGTTCTTGTTGTCGTTTTATTTGTTCATACTGTGTGTGTGTGTGTGTGTGTGTGTGTGTGTGTGTGTGTGTATGTGTGTGTGTGTTGCATCAGGGTGTGGTCGAATTTGTATTTGTATACGTGCACCTCAGAGAGAGAGAGAGAGAGAGAGAGAGAGAGAGAGAGAGAGAGAGAGAGAGAGAGAGAGAGAGAGAGAGAGAGAGAGAGAGCAGCTGCCTTAGCTTTCACTCCATGCAGCAGCAGTTTTAGGGGGGGGGGGGCAGAACAGTCACATCCCTCATCCCTGCACAACAACGACATAAGGACGAAAATCCTGTCGAGACCTATTCATCGAACGTAATTTCCTTCTTTCTCTCTCTCCGTGTTTACTGCCCCCTAGCAACAGAGTCGACCCGGCGTACGTTTATCAAGAGATTAACGACTTTAGAAGCCTAGGACTATCGGGACCAATAGGAGGAACATTTAGCCAGCCTGGCTTTAGGATTCTGATGATAAAATGTGTTCATATGAACAGGATTATTCTCGTTCAGAGGGCTATCGAAAGGCGCGAGAGAAATGAATTTATCGCCCGCTTATCTGGCGAAGCTTAGTCCAGCATATATATACACACACACACACACGAAAAAAAAAGAGCGGGGAGGCATCAGCTTAGTGGGGGTAAACTTGATTTAGAGGGATTAGCTTTGATAGCTTGAGGGTTGAGGAATGTAGCTGTGTGTATGGAAAGGGGTTGGGGGAGTGGTACATGCTGTAGATGAAGAGGTAGATATATAAATGAATGTGTATATATATATATATATATATATATATATATATATATATATATATATATATATATACACACACACATACACCTCACAACCACATCACAACACCCAGACACCACAGTAGCCACAGCAAACATACATACAGTACTACAATACACAAGTACACCAGTGGCTCATCCAAAGCAAAACGTCTGCACCACCTCACGAGTCTTCAGTCTCTCTTTTTATTTTTTTTTCAACCCTTGAGAAACAGGCATGCAACCCACATCCTCCAGTCACCTTGTAAGGACAATCTCTCCCACTGAGGAAAATGCCAGTCATTCTAAGCATCACCCACAACACACACATGGGACATTCACCCTCCCACGTCAGTGACATTTTACACCAAAGCGACACACAACCTGAATGCCCTCGGAACATCACCTGACACTAGATCTGCACGGGAGGAGGAATCCCCGAACATCCGCTCCGCTTTAATATACGCCTCACCTCCCTGGTCTCTCGTCCCCTCGAAAGCAAATATAAGAAAGCTGCAAAACACACTCGCAACAATCACTTGGCTGCCTAGCAACCACAACCACACTACACAAAGGAGCAACCATCCTCCCAATACAGTCTACAATCCTTCCTCAACACGCTCGACTCCCTGTTCTCTCCATCAGCACCAGTCTACAATCCTTCCTCAACACTGCTCTGTCCAGCAGCACTAGACACCCCCTCCCACCCAAACCACACTATAACTAACCAACCCAAGTCGAAATAAAAAGCTTACCTCTGCCTCACACTTGAGTAACCTCTGGTCACAGATCCACCCCCACCCCCACCAACACACACACACACACACACACACACACACACTGAACTACACTCGACAAGCACTAAACAACCGCCTCCCTTGACTCAATCTTATACTCCAATCCAGTAGACGTACACCCATCAGAAGCCACACTCCACAGACAAACTCGAGTCACATCCCCCCCAAGACCCTCCATGCCCACGATACTGTTACTGCCACGACGAAGACACCGAGCACTAACCACCCACCTACCCTGCACTCTCTGTATGTAGACGCACACGTATCACTACACGTCATGACCTATAGTCCCGACCTGTAGACGTGGCCAGCTTCCTGAGCGCTGCAGGAGCCTTATGTTGGCAAAAAAGGACTCCTGAGTTGGATAATTGAATATGAATTCCACTCTGCCTATCGGTCTGTCTGTCTGTCTGTCTTTCTTTATGTACCTATTCAGCTGTCTCTATTTCAATGTGTTTTCTATCTATCTATCTATCTATGTATCTATCTATCTATCTATCCCCCTATCATCCCCACAATCCTAGAGTCATGTGTTATATATACATGATATCCTTCAGGTGTGAAGGGCAGGGGGGGGGGGGGGTTCTGCCTGGGTGGGTGAGGTGGGCTGGTGGGCAGGATAGACTGCTTGGGTGGGTGGGGTGGGCTTGTGGGCAAGTTGGTTTGCCTGGGTGGGTGGGGTGGGCTGGTGGGCCTCCAGCAGCCGCCGTCTCACCCCCTCGACTGACCCACACTGCTAGTTTTTGCCGCTGTGTTGCTCTGTTATTACAGCATGTTATCACGGCTCTAACATAGCTGTCCTTAAGCAGATAGAACAGAGTGGGTTGTATCAGGGGGAGGTTTGACGTGGTGGTGGTGGTGGAGAAGTGGTGGTGGGGAGGCGTTGGGATGTGTTGGGGGAGGTCATGGTGTAGGTGTTGTGGGTGGGTGGTGTTGTGGGTGGGTGGTGGTGTTGGGGGGTGTGTGGTGGTGGTGGTGTTGGGGGGTGTGTGGTGGTGGTGGTGGTGTTGGGGGGTGTGTGGTGGTGGTGGTGGTGTTGGGGGTGTGTGGTGGTGGTGGTGGTGTTGGGGGGGTGTGTGGTGGTGGTGGTGGGGGATAATATCTGGGGTAGTGTCTGCCTGAGCCCAGCCCTGGATCCTACCTGCTTACCTACCTACCCCCCCGTCCCTTCCTCCTGACCCCGTGACCTACTCCACACCAACAGGCACACACATCACCACCAACACCACCAACACCAACACCACCACCACCACCAACAACTCCTCTTCATTGGCCATACTTCTCACCCCTCCCCATCTATTCCCCCTCATCTACTCCTCCGATCCTTATCTACCCCTTACCCACCTTCATCCCACCCTTTTCAACCTCCCCATATATTCTCCTCCCCATTTCCCTCCCTCATTAGCTACTCCCCTCCCCATTACACATGATGACCCCCTCTTCCCCATCTTCCAACATGACTTTCCCCTGCCTAGCATAACCCCCTCCCCCATTATGACTCCCCCTGCCCAGCATGACCCCCCACCCCCTTCCCCAGAATGAACCCCTCCTCCTCCCCCCCAGTGGTATACATGCCAGCCCCTGGCCTCGCTGGACAACTAGTCATACACAGGACTCCCCAGGACTCCCCAGCTTTCACCCCAGTCATGCATCGACAGTTTCCCCTCCTCCCCCCACACCCCACCACCACACACCCACCCCCCAACTAAATCCACCAACGCCAACAGGCATTTCCGGACGCGTCTGTGTCTGTTCTACGTCTGTCGTAGGAGGTCGTCTGTGTCAGGGTAATGAGTTAAAGGTTAACCTTGATCATTGAGTAATGTCTCGCCTTAATTTTGAGGAGACCAGGCGTGAGGAGTGTGTCCCTCATTGTGGGGTTCAGCGAGGCTAGATTAACGAGAGAGGAAGAAAATCTGTGATAAACGAGAGATAGATATATGACGAATGATGGAGACGAGCCAGCAGATGTAGACCAAGATGGGGGACCTGGCACTACATTATCCCTGGGGATAGGGGAGAAAAAATACTGTCCACGTATTCCCTGCGTGTCGTAGAAGGCGACTTAAAAGAGGAGGGAGCGGGTGGGCTGGAAATCCTCCCCTCCTGTTTTTACTTTTCCAAAAGAAGGAACAGAGAAGGGGGCCAAGTGAGGAGTTTTCTCTCTGAGGCTCAGATACCTATTTGAGACGCTGCCTCGCTAATGCAGGAAATGACGAATATGTATAAAATATAATTATATATATATATATATATATATATATATATATATATATATATATATATATATATATATATATATATATATATATATATATAAAGCAGTATATAATGAGAATGTGAATTAGGATGCAAGTTAGTAGTGACGATCGTATATGAAGCCTTCCCCTCACAACATCAGACATCTCAATAATCCAATAATAACCAATAATGATATGATCAAGATCTGGCATCCTGGAAACCCTGAGGCAAGGAGGTTATTTCTCTCGGTGCCAATATCAGTTAGCACTCGTGTGTGTGTGTGTGTGTGTGTGTGTGTGTGTGTGTGTGTGTGTGTGTGTGTGTGTGGCTCTTGAGTGCCAGGATCGAGTTCCAGGTATTGGTTTAAAAAAGAAAACACTTCCAGCAATGTTTGTGGAGTCGTCTGCAGAACCCCAGGTTTATTCCTCTCCTCCTGAGCTGATTGGATAAGTATCTCAGAGACGTGGGAGTTGTGTACCCTCTTGGTTGCGTCTCTCTCTCTCTCTCTCTCTCTCTCTCTCTCTCTCTCTCTCTCTCTCTCTCTCTCTCTCTCTCTCTCTTTCAGGGCTAGTGCGGTATCTCTTATCTCTGCCTACGCTGGACAGCTTTCTTTGTCCTTATCTCTTCTCTTTATCTGTGGTCGGTTCCTGTATCTATCATGAGTAGTGTTACAAACGGGTCCTCTTATCTATGACCAAACCTATTTCTTTCATACCACAGAAAGCATCGACCAGGGATTATGTCTGGCAGGCGGTAGATTGCAGATATGTATATTAGTAATAAAGTTGAGGGTACAAGAAGGAGAAGAAGAATGCGAAAGAAATGGATAGATATTGTGAAAGACGGGGAGGGAAGCCACTGGATGCGATCCAGTAAGGAGGTTCCATCAAAAGTGTAAAATCGTGTGTGCGAGTAGGAAGAAAGAAGGGTGCGTGATTCCAGGCGAAGGTGTGTCTGCAGTAAGGGGTGTCCAATGTCGCCGTGTCTCTTTAAGCTGTTGACAGATGAGGTTGTAAGAGAGGTAAATGCGAAGGTTTTGATTGGATTTAGTGACATTTCAGATGAAGATACTGGATGGCCTGGCATGGATCAGGTGCGAATGGAAGCATTGTATTTTTTTGGGGAGGGGAGGGGGAGAATGGCTGGCGATGCTGGTTTCAACTGACGAAGCAACTTAAGTTAGAGAGAGAGAGAGAGAGAGAGAGAGAGAGAGAGAGAGAGAGAGAGAGATTTTGTGTAAGTCTAGAAAACCCAAAAGCATTTATATGTGCTGTAAGTGTCTTAAAAAGTAAGTATCCGTCATATAAGTGACTTAAAGTCAGAAGCACTCGTGTAAAAGTGTGAAAACATATGAACCATTTACATAACTATAAATAAAAAAATGATAAGCACTTATGTATACGTGGAGGGGAAAAGCGAAAACTTAAACAAAAGTATGGGGAAGCGACGAAGGACAGACGTGAGTGTTTGGAAACAAGAGGCACTTTTGTAAGTGCGTTTGTGCTTAAGTTTCACTTTTATTTCGTAGAGTGAGAGCCAAGGTTGTGTGTGTGTGTGTGTGTGTGTGAGCTAACTTACAGGCTGTGCCCAGGGAAACTGGCAGGGAGGTCGATCTTGATAGATAGATGAATTGATTGGTGGATAGATAGAGAGATAGACAAATGATTGATGATTAGATAAATAGGATAGAATTCCCCTTGTTTACATATCAAAACTGGTAAAATACAGATATAGAGATAGAGATAGATTGGTAGACAGATAGATAAATAGATGGACTTCCCCTTGTTTATATATCAAAACTCGTAGAATAACGAGATAGAGAGAGATAGAGAGAGAGAGAGATTGGTTGATAGATAAATAGATAGATGGACTTCCCTTGTTTACATATCAAAACTGATAAAATACATATTAGCATATATACTGCCTACTTAATATAAATATATATACATTGGAATTATTTATATATATATAACAAAACTCATAAAAGAGATATTAGCATATTCATACAATACGTAGTCTCAATATTCATCCATCAAATTTCTAATCTAAATTTCCCCAGTGAATGACTTCTGTGTTGACATTTGAAAACCCCGTTTTCAAATTCCTTATGTATGAAATGATATGTATGGAATACATACATAGTTGTGGAGCCTTAGGGGTCTAATGTGAATGCAGGCCATCCGGTAATTTCCAAGGCTGTGCTACAATCAGTAGCAGGGAAATGATGGATTCATTTGGAGTAAGCATTTCCTCAATGTGTCACTATTCTTTTTATTTCGCAATAGACAGTAATGCAGCCTCGCTGACGGTAACTTTTCGCTTGTGATGTAACCACGGGGTGGGGGGCGGAGGAGGAGTCCGGTAACACACAACAATGAATGTAATATTGATGACAATTCTTTTTTTTTTGGGGGAGGTGGTTTAAGTTTGTTAGAAAACAAGTTTGGATGTCATGTTTTCTGGTAAGTTGGTATGTCTGTAAATAACAACAGCAACAACGAAAATGATGATAATGATGATAATAATCATCATTAATGATTACATACTCACAACCACACTGTCATTTCTCCTACTGTGGGTCTAATTTAGCCTTAAAATTGCACTGCAATCATGCGCAGGATATATATATATATATATATATATATATATATATATATATATATGTATATATATATATATATATATATATATATATATATGTGTGTGTGTGTGAATCGACAATCCTATTTCAGTGATTCAAGCAACCTTGAAACAAGTATTTCTTGTTTTCAGTAAACTGGTTATTGCAAATACTGTGACAGACCTTTGACCTTTGACCTCTAACCTCCGTAGGGGCGACCTGAGAAGCACACTAACCCAGGCTGGTGACCTCTGTAGTAGCGAGTTATACATCAAACAGAAACCCTGACCTCTGACACCCCTATGACCCGTGTAGCGGCCACCACCGGGGTGTGCTTACAGAAACCCTGATCCCTGACCCTTTGACCCCTGACCTCGTCTGTCGTCATGGAGTAGGTGAACTTGCTCAGGAGTTCCTCCATCTGGGAAATACGGATGACGCCATCACTGTTATGGGGGGGTGGAGGTCAGGTGTGTAAGGGGGGGGAGCTCAGGTGTGTGAATGTGTGGCATTGTTCCCCATCTCGGGTCTGGGGAGAGAGAGGGATCAGTGTGGAGAGGGGAGGGAGTGGGATTAGTGGGGGGAGGGGAGGGGGTAAGGAAGGAAGGAAGGAGAGGGATTAGTTTCTGGGGGGGGGGAGGGGAGGAGGGGGAGGAGGATAGGATGGGGAGGGGGGGAGGAGAGACAACGTTAGATGGGAGGATTAAGGTAATGGGTAAGGTGAGAGAGAGAGAGAGAGAGAGAGAGAGAGAGAGAGAGAGAGAGAGAGAGAGAGAGAGAGAGAGAGAGAGCGCTGATAAACCAGCAGATATATGTCTGTATATCGCCAAGAGTCAGTTAGTCATGGACTCGGTGACTCAGTCAATCAATGAGTCAGTGAAGTAGTGAGTCATTGAAGGAATGAGTCATTGAGGAACTTAGAGAAATAACTTTCTTCCCCACACACCGCTGCTGCTGCTACTACTGTGTGATGTCGTCAGGCACAAGAGGCCGAGGGTTGAGCAAGCCAGTGGCAGCAAGTTCTTGTGGCAGACCTGGAGGTATGCGGCTGGCACGGGTCGGGGAGGAGGAGGAGGAGGAGGCTTTCACGTTAATGGAGAGCATTCCAGGCTTGATTCACACTTCACGGAAGGTCTTGAGGTTAATTGCCTCTGGATTATGGCGGCATCTGTCGTACCTCTGAAGCTGGAGGAGGAGGAGGAGGAGGAGGAGGAGGCCATCAACCACCCCTCAGCTGAGACGCTGGGATACCTGGGACCTCTGATGGACCTCGAGTGAGACGGTGGGATATTGGACTCAACACCTTGTAAATGACGTCTGCTGCTCCTGCTGCTGCTGCTGCTGCTGCTGCTGCTGCTCCTGCTGCTGCTGCTCCTGCTGCTGCTCCTGCTGCTCCTGCTGCTGCTCCTGCTGCTGCTGCTCCTGCTAGGATTTGGCGCTGAGATGAAGAGTAAGACTCGTGGTATTAGGATGAACTACAACCCAGGGCAGACCTCTTCCTGCAGGATTACTCGTTTCATATATTTATCTTTCTGTGTGTTCAAGGGTTCTTTCAGCCAGCGAATTGTGGGCCTAGAGGAAAAAAAATGAAAAAAAGGTCCTTTATGGTTCTTCTCTTGGCACAAGCCACTACTTTCATCGGAGTGTTTTGGTCTGAAGTAGTTTACATAGTAATAAGTGTCTCTTGTAAGATATGAGGAGACTTCGAAGGTTGAGTTATGTGTCAGAGGTCATAGAATCGAGCCGTGTAGTATCCATGTTAGTTATTTATACTTTCTATATATTGGAGGTTCCAGTCATGGACGAAATTCCACAACAAGGCCGGGCCTTAATTGAAATATAGAGTGGATTATGTTATAGAAAAAGAAGAGACAAGGGAAAGTATTTATGAAT